>NC_041364.1:23400575-23700575 GCF_900634415.1 Cottoperca gobio
TACCCAGCGCTCCAAATGATTCCCTCTTTTCCGCGGGACGTGTCAGGGTTGTCCGATATCTCCACTACTATTCGCAATTGCTATCGAGCCATTGTCAATTGCTCTAAAAGCAGAGAGAGGAATTAAGGGGATTCAGAGGGGGGATATCGAACATAGGGTCTCGTTATATGCTGACGACCTGCTTCTGTATGTGCGCGATCCTATAGCTAGTAATCCAGATATACTCTCCCTTTTGACCACTTTTGGTTCATTTTCAGGATACAAATGAAACATCCAAAAGAGTGAATGTTTTCCTATCAACCAATCGGCTACAAAGTTACCTCCGTTGTCGTTGACTTTTACAATATCCAACTCAGGATTTAGATATCTAGGTATTGCAATCACGCAGTCTTTTAGTGCGTTACGAGAACAAAATCTTACTGTCCTGATGACAACAGTGAAATCTGACCTACAAAGGTGGGGCCACCTGTAACTCTCTTTAGCAGGAAGAGTTCAGACGATAATAATGAACATATTACCCAAATACCTATACATCTTCCAATGCCTACCTATTTTTTTGCCTCAATATTTTTTCACTGCTATTAATAATATTATTTCCTCATTTATTTGGGCTGGTAAAGATGCAAGAGCTAGTAGACCATTACTGTAGAGGGACAGGTCCCTAGGTGGGCTTGTTTACCTAACTTTATGGGCTACAACTGGGCCACAAACACACATAAGAACATGCTCTGGTTCACTTCGCCCCAGAGTGACTGGTGTCTTTTGGAGGCCAACTCATGTCGATCTACGTCACTTCAAGCCCTTGCATGTAGCACTCTCACCCATTCCCCCTCACAGTTCACATCTAACCCCGTTGTAATTAACACTCTAAAGATCTGGGCACAAGTTAGACGTCCCTTTGGTTGGCTCACTCTTCCTCAAGCAACTCCTGTCTATAATAACCATCTATTTCATCGTTCAACTAAGGGATTTTGTTAAGACCCACTGTCCACAATTCCCCCAAACCCTGCCTCCCAGTGGAGTGGATCTGGTACTTAAAGCAAGAACTTTATCTAGGCGCCATGTTTCTTATTTTTATGATCTTTTTTCTCCGGTTGATGAATCTGCCATTAATAAGATTAGAACTAATTGGGAAAAGGAACTACAGTTCACCCTCTCTGATGTCTTTTGGAGGAAGAACCTGAGAGCCGTCAACTCATCCTCCAGTTCTCCATAGACTACATTATAGCAAGGCTAAGCTCTCCAGGATTTATCCAGATAGATTGGGTGACAGGTGTGATAGATGCTCCTAGGCCCCCTGTGACCTGACTCGTATGTTCTGGTTGTGCCCTAAATTATCTACTTTCTGGCAATCTTTCTTCGAATGTATTTCTGAAATTGTAGGTCTAAAAATCTCTCCATCCCCTCATGTAGCTATTTTCGGAAGGCCCCCAGATGGAATCAACATGACAAACACCCAAACCAATGTCATTGCCTTTACCTCCTTGATTGCTCGTAGGAAAATCCTTCTCTTGTGGAAATCTCCTCTACCTCCCTCTTTTAAAATGTGGCTGAGCGATACTATGTCTCTCCTAAAGTTGGAAATAATTGCTCCGGGAGAAGGGTCGGTGGGATGGGTTGGGATGGGGCTGGGTTGAGGGAAAGTGGGTAAGGGTTCTTTTGTTTAAAATAAAATTATTTACTGTAATGCACTATTACACTTTTTTCATATGAATAAAAATATATTTAAAAAAAAATTCAAAAAGGAAACACATTTCTAAAACCTGTGGCAATTGGTTAGCGCGTTCGGCTGTTAACTGAAAGGATAGTGGTTCAAGCCTACCAAGGGACGTTTGGTGCTTAATCAACTAAGTTTCTTTACGTAAATTAACAAGCTAGATGTCATGATCATAACTTAACCTTTGAGAAAGTAGGAGCAAAAGCACAAACATGACAAATCATCAGTTGCTGTATGTCCTTGTATCCAAAATAATTACATTCAATTTCAGAGCACAATTTTAAATTCAACTTTAAAAAAGGAACATATATTCAGTTACTAAAGGTCTGCATACACTGTTCCAAATAATGTGAAAATAAACAAACTAACCTATAAATTGCTAGCCCAAACTCGAAAAGTACATAGCAAATGCAAGTGGTCGGGGCTTGAAAATTGAGGCCACACCTCAGCAAGCTTTAAAAAGGAAACTCATTTTCCACAAGATTTTATAAGTTAGCTGCCACTTTCCTGAATGAATGAAAATAAGTTGATGAACCTTTAAATTCTTAGTTCGGCTTCGAAAAGTAAAGAGGAAATTCAAGTGGGCGGGGTTTCCAATTTGAGACCACACCACTTCCAAAATACCTGGCGCAGGATCGGCTTGATAATTTTCATTCTCATCGTCCAATCACGATACTCGCTGTCCATTCTGAGAATGGACCTAAGCCAATCACGCCACTTGCTATCCACTGTGAAGAATGGACCTAAGCCAACCACGCCGCAGGTCTCACAATGGACCTCAACCTATCACGGCTCGGCTTCTCTCAGAGCCCTCCATCCTCACGCCGCTGAATGACTTTGGACGTATCGCAAAGTCAAAGTAAGTAACAACATTAAATGTTTTTATTTTCTTCTTTAACAGTCGTAAAACTTATATTTAAATTCTTCACTCAAAGTAATTTCATCACTTTACATTACGTTATACGTCAACTTCCGTCGCATAACTTAGCAAGCAATCGTTAGCAATCGCTATCGTTTCTACATGTAATAACGTTAACTAATAATCATGAATAGAAACAGCCTTGTGTAAATATGTGCAAGTATTCACAGTAATTCAAGTAAGTAGTTATACAAACGTTCCATCAATTACCATTTTATTAAGCTTACTACCCGTTTATGACCAGCAGTGCAACATTAATCCTACCTACAGCTACTGTAACGTAGATATTACCTTTGTCATTATTTGCTGCAAGGTTTCAAAATAACCATCGCTAATATTATTATGTAATTTATTATTGCTATTGATAACGGTGGCATTATTTAAGTGTGTATTTATGATCTGCAGATTCAAAGTGTATTGTTCTCTATATATAACTGATACAATATATATATATATATCTATATATAACTATATATAGATATATATAATGACTGATAAAGATTAGAATTTTTGTAAAATAATATATATGTTATAATTTAAATATATCAATGAAGGATAATTATACAGTACAAACATGAATTATGTGTATGAATATGTTAATATGTATAGATAACATATATTAATAACCGATAATATTGCTTAACTAATAGTGTTATTTGACTGTACTCATGAAGTTATTGTTACCGTTATTATTTCCATGTTATCTTTAGATGAGCACTAAACCTAAAAGCTACAATGGCATGGGAGACAGAGAGTGGATGGCACGGCTGAGGGCATTTGCCAGCTCTGGAGTTTGGCCTCCTGGAGGAGGCAATGAACCAGCCCGGAGGCAGCGGAAGTGGCATGACTTCTTTCAGAAGGTAAAGTATAGCAAAATATGTACCCATTACTTATTAGTGTCATTAGTAAGTCCCTTGATGAAAAATGTGCAATATACTGGTGCAGATAACATCAATCAGATGATGTACTGTACACTGAGTGACTCACTCACTCACTCACTCTAGGCTAAATAACACTTGTGATCATTTCAGATTGAGAAGTGCCCCATGCATGCTCGTGGACCCATGCATGCTTGTGGACAGACCATCCTCTTTGGGGGGGTCCATGGTCTGTAATTGTGGTTTCCATGCCATTAAGGTGATCTATTTGAAAATTACATCTCATTATTGTTATTCTTGCATCACATGTCTGTTACAATACTGTTATGCTGTTGCTGTTGCATCACATGTTGTACTTAATGCTGTTTATTTTTGCTTGACTGTGCCCTGCAGCCTGTGGCCTCAGTCTCGGCCCCTTGTGCAACTCCACAGCCTGTGGCCTCGGACCCTGGTGTGACTGCTGCAGTGCCAAGGTCTTTCATGCGGCCCCTTCTTACTTTGTCAATGATAAATATAATCTTAGTTAAGTTTTATATTAATCATTTTGTATGTGTTGCAAAATTAACTCTTTCTACTTTCAGTTCACTAAATCACGCTTTAGTGGGACACAGTATGTCTCACTTAAGCCCAATTTAGTGGCTAGGAGGTCCCCCAGCCCTTCTCCTCCTCCTCATTACTCTGTGAAGACCCCCAGCCCTGCTCCATCCTCTGTGAGGACCCCCAGCCCTGCTGTTAACACCAGCCTGGCAGTAGGCTCTGTGAGTACAGTGTCTATTCATGGGTCTGGCTCTGTTGTAATACATCTTGGGAGTAGCCTTTATTTATGGAATAAACCATATTTATTAGTTTTTGTCTTCCAAACAGAATGTGTCTGGAGGACTTCAACTTCACTTGGCTACTACTGGGGCTGCAGCTTCATTCTGGTTGCCGAGTAAAATGCGCCAGACCATCCCTGTGCAGGACCAAAGGTGGATTTCAAACACCCTCTTTAACTCTGGCAAACTGCGCCCAGATTTGAAGCTGTGGTACGAGCCCCCTGTCCCAGCCCTCATTTATCCTCTCTTCCTGCTTCTTCCTCCCAGCCTGCTGCCACCTCTCTGCCTGGTGCCTCCCAGGCTACTGCCACCATGCCACAGCCAGGTGTCTCCTCAGCACTTGATTCGGTACCTCCTGATGAGTCCGGGGTATATAAATACATAATTATTTGTAAAGAAATAAAATCACTGTATCTGTGTTTTGTCACATCTCACTGTCCTCAAATTTTGTTGCTCATCTCTGTTATTTTGTGCGGGCTGTGGATGACTCTGGCATGGCAGGCATGGACAGAGTGGATCGCTTGGCAGAGTGTCTGGTGGAGTTGAGAAATCAGCTCTCTCTTGTCCTTAACAACCAGCAGGTCAGGAGCATTTATAGCCTTACTACTTTCAGTCTGTGTCATAAATGTTCACACTTGCACGTGTTTTTGTCTTCTCATGTGCTGTTTATTTCTCTGGATGCTTAAGTGAGCAACATTGTTGCTCTTTGGCAGAACCTGCTGGACTATGACAAGCAGAAAGTGTTTTTTGCTGCCAGACACCAGACCAGGCTGGACACAGGGAGGTTCAGGTCTCCCAAGAAGAGGCAGGAATTCACTCCAGGGGTGGAGAGTGTGAAGAGGCATGCACTCACCACCACTGCCCCGCTTGCCCAGTGGCCAGATTGCTGCTGCCTGATTGAGACCATCTTTATCAGGCTCTGTGACATCCACCGCAGTCCCAAGAAGAAGGGGACTGGCACAGTGTCCAGATGGGATTTCATCCTAGAGGACTACAGGAAAATC
Organism: Cottoperca gobio; assembly: GCF_900634415.1. NCBI lineage: Eukaryota > Metazoa > Chordata > Actinopteri > Perciformes > Bovichtidae > Cottoperca > Cottoperca gobio. The sequence goes on from NC_041364.1 coordinate 23,405,909, forward strand.
AGGCGGCGCATTCTGGCCAACGGGACAGTTATGCAGAAGACCACCCTGCAGCTGGTGGACGTGAGCCACACCACCCTGATACAGTGGCATAATAAAAGAGTGAAGAGGGAGGACAATGCGGTGGTGATGCAGGGGCTGGGCTTGCCCAGCCGCCTATCTGTGGCGGCTGACCCTCTCCCCCCTGCTAATGTACGCCCTCCCTGCTCCACCTTTGGGGCCTCAGCTGGTGATGCAGCAGCGAACCTTTCCTACTCCACCCTCCAGCCATATGCCAGTGATGTTTGCTCCTGTGACCTCACAGATGCCTGTCCTGGTCACTGTTCCACAGGCCCTGGATGCTAGCCTCTCCTCTGCTCCTTCTGTTCCTGCTTCTGCTCTAGTCCGCCGTAAACTGATCCGCAAAGTACTACACAACAGGTGCAAGAAATGCGGGCACTTTAGGACAGCTGGGACTGGACACAGCCAGTACAAGGGAGTGATATACTGCCCCTCTGTAGAGGCATGGAGGAGCAGTGGTTGGAGGACATTAAAAAGGAAAAACAATAGTTATTTACTCCTCTACCAAATGTATTAACACTGGACTTATTTATGTATATAGTTGTATAGCGTTCATTTAATTATGTGGTCATTTGGAGGTTGTACTTTGTTTTGAAGTTGAATTGTTATATTTTATGTCAATTATATTATAGTTATTTTTATATTATTATTATATTGTTATATTGTCAAGTTTTACTTAGAAGTGTTTTTATTATGTTTGTGATTGAAAATAAAAGTTGGGTTAATTCAATTAACTAGTATCTGTCCAATGATTGGAGTAGAAAATACAATATTCAGAATTCCCAATGGTTTTCTAACCCTCAGTCATAAGGAGGAGTAAGAATGCAAGATAACGTCATCATCCTTGACATTTATATGTATATAGTGGAATGGACTGTGTATAAGGAAACCTGAAAATCCACAGACCCCACCCTGATGAAACTAAGACAATTATTATTCAAGGGAACACAGCAAAAAACTATCCCTGATTAAAATATTTAATAAATTAATTTAGAAGATATATATAATCTACATATAGTGGATCTATATAATATTGACTTGCAATGTGGGGGAAGGAGCCGGAACTAGTGCGGGAGGTGGATCGCTACCAGTTGGATCTGGTGGGGCTTACCTCCACGCACAGTCTTGGCTCTGGAACCATACTCCTGGATAGGGGTTGGACTCTATTCTTCTCCGGAGTTGCCCAAGGTGTGAGGCGTCGGGCCAGGGTGGGGATATTCACTAGCCCCCGGCTGAGCGCCGCTACGTTGGAGTTTATCCCGGTGGACGAGAGGGTCGCCTCCCTACGCCTTCGGGTTATGGGGGGCAAAACTCTGACTGTTGTTTGTGCCTATGCCCCAAACCGCAGTTCTGAGTATTCGGCCTTCTTGGAGACCCTGAATGGAGCCCTGCAGGGGGCTCCAGTAGGGGACTCCGTAGTCCTGCTGGGAGACTTCAGCGAACACGTGGGAAACGATGGAGACACCTGGAGAGGCGTGATTGGGAGGAAGGGCATCCCTGATCTAAATCCGAACGGTCGTTTGTTGTTGGACTTCTGTGCTAGTCATGGAATGGCCATAACAAACACCATGTTCGAACATAAGGATGCTCATAAGTGCACGTGGTATCAGAGCACCCTAGGCCAAAGGTCAATGATCGATTTTGTAATCGTATCATCTGATCTGAGGCCGCATGTTTTGGACACTCGGGTGAAGAGAGGGGCGGAGCTGTCGACTGATCACCATCTGGTGGTGAGTTGGATCAAGGGGTGTGGCAAGACTCTGGACAGACCTGGTAAACCCAAACGGGTAGTGCGGGTGAACTGGGAACGTCTGGAGGAAGCCCCTGTCCTGGGGATCTTTAACTCACACCTCCGGCGGAGCTCTTCAGCCATCCCTGTGGAGGTTGGGGGCATTGAACCTGAGTGGGCCATGTTCAAAACCTCTATTGCTGAAGCTGCGGTGATGAGCTGTGGTCTCAAGGTCTTAGGTGCCTCAAGGGGCGGTAACCCTCGAACACCGTGGTGGACCCCGGTGGTCAGGGAAGCCGTCCGACTGAAGAAGGAGTCCTTCTGGGTTATGTTATCCGGGAGGACTTCGGAAACAGTTGCAGGGTATCGAATGACTAGAAGGGCGGCAGCTTCTGCCGTGTCAGAGGCAAAGCAGCGGGTGTAGGAGAAGTTCGGAGAAGCTATGGAGAAGGACTTTCGGTCGAACCTCTGTCGAACCTCTGATTGAAGAGGAACAATGCGGATTCCATCCTGGTCGTGGAACAACGGACCAACTCTTCACTCTCGCAAGGATCCTGGAGGGGGCATGGGAGTACGCCCATCCGGTCTACATGTGTTTTGTGGATCTGGAGAAGGCGTATGACCGGGTCCCCCGGGTGATACTGTGGGAGGTGCTGCGGGAGTATGGGGTGAGGGGGTCACTTTTGAGGGCCATCCAATCCCTGTACGCCCAAAGCGAGAGTTGTGTCCGGATACTCGGCAGTAAGTCGGACTCATTTCCAGTGAATGTTGGCCTCCGCCAGGGCTGCGCTTTATCACCAATCCTGTTCGTGATTTTCATGGATAGGATATCGAGGCGTAGTCGTGGAGGAGAGGGGTTGCAGTTCGGTGACCTGAGGATCTCATCGCTGATCTTTGCAGATGATGTGGTCCTTATGGCATCATCGGTCTGTGACCTTCAACAGTCACTGGATCGGTTCGCAGCCGAGTGTGCAGCGGTTGGGATGAGGATCAGCACCTCTAAATCTGAGGCCATGGCTCTCAGCAGGAAACCGGTGGATTGCCTACTCTGGGTAGGGAATGAGCCATTACCCGAAGTGAAGGAGTTCAAGTACCTCGGGGTCTTGTTCGCAAATGAGGGGACGATGGAGCGAGAGATCAGCCGGAGAATTGGAGCAGCGGGGGCGGTATTACAGTCACTTTACCCCACCGTTGTGACGAAAAGAGAGCTGAGCCAGAAGGCAAAGCTCTCAATATACCGGTCGATCTTCGTTCCTACCCTCACCTATGGTCATGAAGGCTGGGTCATGACCGAAAGAACGAGATCACGGGTACAAGCGGCCGAAATGGGTTTTCTCAGACGGGTGGCTGGCGTCTCCCTTAGAGATAGGGTGAGAAGCTCAGCCATCCGTGAGAGACTCGGAGTAGAGCCGCTGCTCCTTTACGTTGAAAGGAGCCAGTTGAGGTGGTTCGGGCATTTAGTAAGGATGACACCTGGGCGCCTCCCTAGGGAGGTGTTCCATGCACGTCCAGCTGGGAGGAGACCCCAGGGAAGACCCAGGACTCGGTTATATTATATTATATCTCCTCACTGGCCTGGGAACGCCTCAGGATCCCCCAGTCGGAGCTGGAGGATGTGGCCCGGAGAAGGGAAGATTAGGGTTCCTTACTGGAGCTGCTGCCCCCGCGACCCAACCCCGGATAAGCAGTAGACGATGGATGGATGGATGGAATGTTTTATTTAATTCTAATGTAGTGACAGTTAACTGCATTGCACTTGTCTTATAAGTCAAAATATTGAGTGAATTCAAGTTTTAACGGGCAACACATGCACTTTTATTGTGCATATTATAAACATCAAACCTGCCGGGGTCTGGATTTGAACCAGCAATCTTGTGGATGGGTTTTCCTCCTCAAGAAATACATTAAAAAAAAAACTTTTTGTTTTAAAAGAAATACTAGGGTATCTGAAGACTTTATAATGCCACAGGGGTTAAACTGTGTGCTACATACTTATATTTCCTTCTTTTTCCCTCTATTTTTACTCTTTTTCCTCTATTTTATTCTCCCCCCATTTTCCCCCTTCTTTTCCTTTCTCCCCCCCCTATCCAGTCTATTGTTCCCCATCTTATCTGTGGCTTACTACTCAAAAAATATATGGAGTCAACTTAAAAGCCCTGGAGCCACAAAAGGTGAGCAGAGTGGCGCAGCAGAAGCGTGCTGGGCCCATAACCCAGAGGTCGATGGATCGAAACCATTCTATGCTAGTTGTTAATGATTTGGATCAGCAGGATGTCAGTATCCTTTTCGTCCGTACTCACATGGACTTGTTTCTGAAGATTAAGCATCCATTATCACAAATGTTGAATTATTTCTCCCTCCAGCGCTGAAGTTGACACCATATATTTTTCACAAGAAGCTGATGGAAACATTGTTGCAGGAACACCTTGTGACAACTCTTTGGTTTCAATGAAACTCCTTTGGCTATATGGATACTTATTTAGATTTATCTTCCAGATTCCTCAAGGGAATTTGGAGAATTAATAGAAACAAATGTACTTAACATATGAAACACCTTAAACTTCTTAATGATTGTCTCCCAAAGGTTCCCATAGATTCCCACGATTAGATAACCAGAGATTAGCAAGCCGCAGGACCAGAATTGGCAAGCAGAGTTGCACAGCAGAAACTTCAGTGAATCATCTCAATTAATCCTACCCATTTTCCTTCTTTACTTCCTGATTGACGGCAAGATAGAATGACATTTTCAGGTAGTGTGGCCGAGAAGTCTAAGACGCTGGATTTAGGCTCCAGTCTCTCAGGAGGCGTGGGTTTGAATCCCACCACTGCCATTTGAATAATACAATACATACTCAAGTAGCGATGTTCTAAGATTACATATTATTCGAAGAAAATGTCTTCTCCTTTTATTGCTAAAATGGATACCTTAAAGTTTTCTGGAGGTAATTGGAAAATCACTATAAAGAAAGTCTCTACAAGGTCTTCCAAATGCTTAACTTTGCAACCTGTAAACTGCTGAAATATAAATTCCCACATGTTCCAAAGATTCCTACAAGTAGTTAGCCACAGATTTGAAAGCCCTTGAGGTGCAAAATGTGAGCAGAGTGGCGTAGCGGAAGCGTGCTGGTCCCATGACCCAGAGGTTGATGGATTGAAACCATTCTCTGCTAGTTGTTAATGATTTGGATCAATAGGATGTCAGTATCCTTTTCGTCCATACTCACATGGACTTGTTTCTGAAGATTAAGCATCCATTATCACAAATGTTGAATTATTTCTCCCTCCAGTGCTGAAGTTGACTCCATATATTTTTCACAAGAAGCTGATGGAAACATTGTTGCAGGAACACCTTGTGACAACTATTTGGTTTCAATGAAACTCCTTTGGCTATATGGTTACTTATTTAGATTTATCTTCCAGATTCCTCAAGGGAATTTGGAGAATTAATAGAAACAAATGTACTTAACATTTGAAACACCTTAAACTTCTTAATGATTGTCTCCCAAAGGTTCCCTATAGATTCCCACGATTAGATAACCAGAGATTAGCAAGGCCGCAGGACCAGAATTGGCAAGCAGAGTTGCACAGCAGAAAGCTTCAGTGAATCATCTCAATTAATCCTACCCATTTGCCTTCTTCACTTGCTGATTGACGGCAAGATAGAATGACATTTTCAGGTAGTAGGCCCGAGTAGGTCTAAGGCGCTGGATTTAGGGCTCCAGTCTCTCAGGAGGCGTGGGTTCAAATCCCACCACTGCCATTTGAATAATACAATACATACTCAAGTAGCCATGTTCTAAGATTACATATTATTCAAAGAAAATGTCTTCTCCCTTTATTGCTAAAATGGATACCTTAAAGTTTACTGGAGGTAATTGGAAAATCACTATAAAGAAAGTCTCTACAAGGTCCTTCCAAATGCGTAACTTTGCAACCTGTAAACTGCTGAAATATAAATTGCCACATGTTCCAAAGATTCCTACAAGTAGTAAGCCACAGATTTGAAAGCCCTGGAGCCACAAAAGGTGAGCAGAGTGGCGCAGCGGAAGCGTGCTGGGCCCATAACCCAGAGGTCAATGGATTGAAACCATTCTCTGCTAGTTGTTAATGATTTGGATCAGCAGGATGTCAGTATCCTTTTCGTCCATACTCACATGGACTTGTTTCTGAAGATTAAGCATCCATTATCACAAATGTTGAATTATTTCTCCCTCCAGTGCTGAAGTTGACTCCATATATTTTTCACAAGAAGCTGATGGAAACATTGTTGCAGGAACACCTTGTGACAACTATTTGGTTTCAATGAAACTCCTTTGGCTATATGGTTACTTATTTAGATTTATCTTCCAGATTCCTCAAGGGAATTTGGAGAATTAATAGAAACAAATGTACTTAACATTTGAAACACCTTAAACTTCTTAATGATTGTCTCCCAAAGGTTCCTATAGATTCCCACGATTAGATAACCAGAGATTAGCAAGCCGCAGGACCAGAATTGGCAAGCAGAGTTGCACAGCAGAAAGCTTCAGTGAATCATCTCAATTAATCCTACCCATTTGCCTTCTTCACTTGCTGATTGACGGCAAGATAGAATGACATTTTCAGGTAGTCGTGGCCGAGTGGTCTAAGGCGCTGGATTTAGGCTTCAGTCTCTCAGGAGATGTGGGTTCAAATCCCACCACTGCCATTTGAATAATACAATACATACTCAAGTAGCCATGTTCTAAGATTACATATTATTCAAAGAAAATGTCTTCTCCCTTTATTGCTAAAATGGATACCTTAAAGTTTCCTGGAGGTAATTGGAAAATCACTATAAAGAAAGTCTCTACAAGGTCTTCCAAATGCTTAACTTTGCAACCTGTAAACTGCTGAAATATAAATTTGCACATGTTCCAAAGATTCCTACAAGTAGTAAGCCACAGATTTGAAAGCCCTGGAGCCACAAAAGGTGAGCAGAGTGGCGCAGCGGAAGCGTGCTGGGCCCATAACCCAGAGGTCGATGGATTGAAACCATTCTCTGCTAGTTGTTAATGATTTGGATCAGCAGGATGTCAGTATCCTTTTCGTCCATACTCACATGGACTTGTTTCTGAAGATTAAGCATCCATTATCACAAATGTTGAATTATTTCTCCCTCCAGTGCTGAAGTTGACTCCATATATTTTTCACAAGAAGCTGATGGAAACATTGTTGCAGGAACACCTTGTGACAACTATTTGGTTTCAATGAAACTCCTTTGGCTATATGGTTACTTATTTAGACTTATCTTCCAGATTCCTCAAGGGAATTTGGAGAATTAATAGAAACAAATGTACTTAATATTTGAAACACCTTAAACTTCTTAATGATTGTCTCCCAAAGGTTCCTATAGATTCCCACGATTAGATAACCAGAGATTAGCAAGCCGCAGGACCAGAATTGGCAAGCAGAGTTGCACAGCAGAAGCTTCAGTGAATCATCTCAATTTATCCTACCCATTTGCCTTCTTCACTTGCTGATTGACGGCAAGATAGAATGACATTTTCAGGTAGTGTGGCCGAGTGGTCTAAGGCGCTGGATTTAGGCTCCAGTCTCTCAGGAGGCGTGGGTTCAAATCCCACCACTGCCATTTGAATAATACAATACATACTCAAGTAGCCATTGTTCTAAGATTACATATTATTCAAAGAAAATGTCTTCTCCCTTTATTGCTAAAATGGATACCTTAAAGTTTCCTGGAGGTAATTGGAAAATCACTATAAAGAAAGTCTCTACAAGGTCTTCCAAATGCTTAACTTTGCAACCTGTAAACTGCTGAAATATAAATTTGCACATGTTCCAAAGATTCCTACAAGTAGTAAGCCACAGATTTGAAAGCCCTGGAGCCACAAAAGGTGAGCAGAGTGGCGCAGCGGAAGCGTGCTGGGCCCATAACCCAGAGGTCGATGGATTGAAACCATTCTCTGCTAGTTGTTAATGATTTGGATCAGCAGGATGTCAGTATCCTTTTCGTCCATACTCACATGGACTTGTTTCTGAAGATTAAGCATCCATTATCACAAATGTTGAATTATTTCTCCCTCCAGTGCTGAAGTTGACTCCATATATTTTTCACAAGAAGCTGATGGAAACATTGTTGCAGGAACACCTTGTGACAACTATTTGGTTTCAATGAAACTCCTTTGGCTATATGGTTACTTATTTAGACTTATCTTCCAGATTCCTCAAGGGAATTTGGAGAATTAACAGAAACAAATGTACTTAATATTTGAAACACCTTAAACTTCTTAATGATTGTCTCCCAAAGGTTCCTATAGATTCCCACGATTAGATAACCAGAGATTAGCAAGCCGCAGGACCAGAAGTGGCAAGCAGAGTTGCACAGCAGAAGCTTCAGTGAATCAATCTCAATTTATCCTACCCATTTGCCTTCTTCACTTGCTGATTGACGGCAAGATAGAATGACATTTTCAGGTAGTGTGGCCGAGTGGTCTAAGGCGCTGGATTTAGGCTCCAGTCTCTCAGGAGGCGTGGGTTCAAATCCCACCACTGCCATTTGAATAATACAATACATACTCAAGTAGCCTTGTTCTAAGATTACATATTATTCAAAGAAAATGTCTTCTCCCTTTATTGCTAAAATGGATACCTTAAAGTTTCCTGGAGGTAATTGGAAAATCACTATAAAGAAAGTATCTACAAGGTCTTCCAAATGCTTAACTTTGCAACCTGTAAACTGCTGAAATATAAATTTGCACATGTTCCAAAGATTCCTACAAGTAGTAAGCCACAGATTTGAAAGCCCTGGAGCCACAAAAGGTGAGCAGAGTGGCGCAGCGGAAGCGTGCTGGGCCCATAACCCAGAGATCGAATGGATTCGAAACCATTCTCTGCTAGTTGTTAATGATTTGGATCAGCAGGATGTCAGTATCCTTTTCGTCCATACTCACATGGACTTGTTTCTGAAGATTAAGCATCCATTATCACAAATGTTGAATTATTTCTCCCTCCAGTGCTGAAGTTGACTCCATATATTTTTCACAAGAAGCTGATGGAAACATTGTTGCAGGAACACCTTGTGACAACTATTTGGTTTCAATGAAACTCCTTTGGCTATATGGTTACTTATTTAGACTTATCTTCCAGATTCCTCAAGGGAATTTGGAGAATTAACAGAAACAAATGTACTTAATATTTGAAACACCTTAAACTTCTTAATGATTGTCTCCCAAAGGTTCCTATAGATTCCCACGATTAGATAACCAGAGATTAGCAAGCCGCAGGACCAGAAGTGGCAAGCAGAGTTGCACAGCAGAAGCTTCAGTGAATCATCTCAATTTATCCTACCCATTTGCCTTCTTCACTTGCTGATTGACGGCAAGATAGAATGACATCTTCAGGTAGTGTGGCCGAGTGGTCTAAGGCGCTGGATTTAGGCTCCAGTCTCTCAGGAGGCGTGGGTTCAAATCCCACCACTGCCATTTGAATAATACAATACATACTCAAGTAGCCTTGTTCTAAGATTACATATTATTCAAAGAAAAAGTCTTCTCCTTTTATTGCTAAAATGGATACCTTAAAGTTTCCTGGAGGTAATTGGAAAATCACTATAAAGAAAGTATCTACAAGGTCTTCCAAATGCTTAACTTTGCAACCTGTAAACTGCTGAAATATAAATGTGCACATGTTCCAAAGATTCCTACAAGTAGTAAGCCACAGATTTGAAAGCCCTGGAGCCACAAAAGGTGAGCAGAGTGGCGCAGCGGAAGCGTGCTGGGCCCATAACCCAGAGGATCGAATGGATTGAAACCATTCTCTGCTAGTTGTTAATGATTTGGATCAGCAGGATGTCAGTATCCTTTTCGTCCATACTCACATGGACTTGTTTCTGAAGATTAAGCATCCATTATCACAAATGTTGAATTATTTCTCCCTCCAGTGCTGAAGTTGACTCCATATATTTTTCACAAGAAGCTGATGGAAACATTGTTGCAGGAACACCTTGTGACAACTATTTGGTTTCAATGAAACTCCTTTGGCTATATGGTTACTTATTTAGACTTATCTTCCAGATTCCTCAAGGGAATTTGGAGAATTAACAGAAACAAATGTACTTAATATTTGAAACACCTTAAACTTCTTAATGATTGTCTCCCAAAGGTTCCTATAGATTCCCACGATTAGATAACCAGAGATTAGCAAGCCGCAGGACCAGAAGTGGCAAGCAGAGTTGCACAGCAGAAGCTTCAGTGAATCATCTCAATTTATCCTACCCATTTGCCTTCTTCACTTGCTGATTGACGGCAAGATAGAATGACATTTTCAGGTAGTGTGGCCGAGTGGTCTAAGGCGCTGCATTTAGGCTTCAGTCTCTCAGGAGATGTGGGTTCAAATCCCACCACTGCCATTTGAATAATACAATACATACTCAAGTAGCCTTGTTCTAAGGATTACATATTATTCAAAGAAAATGTCTTCTCCCTTTATTGCTAAAATGGATACCTTAAAGTTTTCTGGAGGTAATTGGAAAATCACTATAAAGAAAGTATCTACAAGGTCTTCCAAATGCTTAACTTTGCAACCTGTAAACTGCTGAAATATAAATTTGCACATGTTCCAAAGATTCCTACAAGTAGTAAGCCACAGATTTGAAAGCCCTGGAGCCACAAAAGGTGAGCAGAGTGGCGCAGCGGAAGCGTGCTGGGCCCATAACCCAGAGATCGATGGATTGAAACCATTCTCTGCTAGTTGTTAATGATTTGGATCAGCAGGATGTCAGTATCCTTTTCGTCCATACTCACATGGACTTGTTTCTGAAGATTAAGCATCCATTATCACAAATGTTGAATTATTTCTCCCTCCAGTGCTGAAGTTGACTCCATATATTTTTCACAAGAAGCTGATGGAAACATTGTTGCAGGAACACCTTGTGACAACTATTTGGTTTCAATGAAACTCCTTTGGCTATATGGTTACTTATTTAGACTTATCTTCCAGATTCCTCAAGGGAATTTGGAGAATTAATAGAAACAAATGTACTTAATATTTGAAACACCTTAAACTTCTTAATGATTGTCTCCCAAAGGTTCCTATAGATTCCCACGATTAGATAACCAGAGATTAGCAAGCCGCAGGACCAGAAGTGGCAAGCAGAGTTGCACAGCAGAAGCTTCAGTGAATCATCTCAATTTATCCTACCCATTTGCCTTCTTCACTTGCTGATTGACGGCAAGATAGAATGACATTTTCAGGTAGTGTGGCCGAGTGGTCTAAGGCGCTGGATTTAGGCTCCAGTCTCTCAGGAGGCGTGGGTTCAAATCCCACCACTGCCATTTGAATAATACAATACATACTCAAGTAGCCTTGTTCTAAGATTACATATTATTCAAAGAAAATGTCTTCTCCTTTATTGCTAAAATGGATACCTTAAAGTTTCCTGGAGGTAATTGGAAAATCACTATAAAGAAAGTATCTACAAGGTCTTCCAAATGCTTAACTTTGCAACCTGTAAACTGCTGAAATATAAATTTGCACATGTTCCAAAGATTCCTACAAGTAGTAAGCCACAGATTTGAAAGCCCTGGAGCCACAAAAGGTGAGCAGAGTGGCGCAGCGGAAGCGTGCTGGGCCCATAACCCAGAGATCGAATGGATTGAAACCATTCTCTGCTAGTTGTTAATGATTTGGATCAGCAGGATGTCAGTATCCTTTTCGTCCATACTCACATGGACTTGTTTCTGAAGATTAAGCATCCATTATCACAAATGTTGAATTATTTCTCCCTCCAGTGCTGAAGTTGACTCCATATATTTTTCACAAGAAGCTGATGGAAACATTGTTGCAGGAACACCTTGTGACAACTATTTGGTTTCAATGAAACTCCTTTGGCTATATGGTTACTTATTTAGACTTATCTTCCAGATTCCTCAAGGGAATTTGGAGAATTAATAGAAACAAATGTACTTAATATTTGAAACACCTTAAACTTCTTAATGATTGTCTCCCAAAGGTTCCTATAGATTCCCACGATTAGATAACCAGAGATTAGCAAGCCGCAGGACCAGAAGTGGCAAGCAGAGTTGCACAGCAGAAGCTTCAGTGAATCATCTCAATTTATCCTACCCATTTGCCTTCTTCACTTGCTGATTGACGGCAAGATAGAATGACATTTTCAGGTAGTGTGGCCGAGTGGTCTAAGGCGCTGCATTTAGGCTTCAGTCTCTCAGGAGATGTGGGTTCAAATCCCACCACTGCCATTTGAATAATACAATACATACTCAAGTAGCCTTGTTCTAAGATTACATATTATTCAAAGAAAATGTCTTCTCCCTTTATTGCTAAAATGGATACCTTAAAGTTTCTGGAGGTAATTGGAAAATCACTATAAAGAAAGTCTCTACAAGGTCTTCCAAATGCTTAACTTTGCAACCTGTAAACTGCTGAAATATAAATTTGCACATGTTCCAAAGATTCCTACAAGTAGTAAGCCACAGATTTGAAAGCCCTGGAGCCACAAAAGGTGAGCAGAGTGGCGCAGCGGAAGCGTGCTGGGCCCATAACCCAGAGATCGATGGATTGAAACAATTCTCTGCTAGTTGTTAATGATTTGGATCAGCAGGATGTCAGTATCCTTTTCGTCCATACTCACATGGACTTGTTTCTGAAGATTAAGCATCCATTATCACAAATGTTGAATTATTTCTCCCTCCAGTGCTGAAGTTGACTCCATATATTTTTCACAAGAAGCTGATGGAAACATTGTTGCAGGAACACCTTGTGACAACTATTTGGTTTCAATGAAACTCCTTTGGCTATATGGTTACTTATTTAGACTTATCTTCCAGATTCCTCAAGGGAATTTGGAGAATTAACTAGAAACAAATGTACTTAATATTTGAAACACCTTAAACTTCTTAATGATTGTCTCCCAAAGGTTCCTATAGATTCCCACGATTAGATAACCAGAGATTAGCAAGCCGCAGGACCAGAAGTGGCAAGCAGAGTTGCACAGCAGAAGCTTCAGTGAATCATCTCAATTTATCCTACCCATTTGCCTTCTTCACTTGCTGATTGACGGCAAGATAGAATGACATTTTCAGGTAGTGTGGCCGAGTGGTCTAAGGCGCTGGATTTAGGCTCCAGTCTCTCAGGAGGCGTGGGTTCAAATCCCACCACTGCCATTTGAATAATACAATACATACTCAAGTAGCCTTGTTCTAAGATTACATATTATTCAAAGAAAATGTCTTCTCCTTTTATTGCTAAAATGGATACCTTAAAGTTTCCTGGAGGTAATTGGAAAATCACTATAAAGAAAGTATCTACAAGGTCTTCCAAATGCTTAACTTTGCAACCTGTAAACTGCTGAAATATAAATTTGCACATGTTCCAAAGATTCCTACAAGTAGTAAGCCACAGATTTGAAAGCCCTGGAGCCACAAAAGGTGAGCAGAGTGGCGCAGCGGAAGCGTGCTGGGCCCATAACCCAGAGATCGATGGATTGAAACAATTCTCTGCTAGTTGTTAATGATTTGGATCAGCAGGATGTCAGTATCCTTTTCGTCCATACTCACATGGACTTGTTTCTGAAGATTAAGCATCCATTATCACAAATGTTGAATTATTTCTCCCTCCAGTGCTGAAGTTGACTCCATATATTTTTCACAAGAAGCTGATGGAAACATTGTTGCAGGAACACCTTGTGACAACTATTTGGTTTCAATGAAACTCCTTTGGCTATATGGTTACTTATTTAGACTTATCTTCCAGATTCCTAAAGGGAATTTGGAGAATTAATAGAAACAAATGTACTTAATATTTGAAACACCTTAAACTTCTTAATGATTGTCTCCCAAAGGTTCCTATAGATTCCCACGATTAGATAACCAGAGATTAGCAAGCCGCAGGACCAGAAGTGGCAAGCAGAGTTGCACAGCAGAAGCTTCAGTGAATCATCTCAATTTATCCTACCCATTTGCCTTCTTCACTTGCTGATTGACGGCAAGATAGAATGACATTTTCAGGTAGTGTGGCCGAGTGGTCTAAGGCGCTGGATTTAGGCTCCAGTCTCTCAGGAGGCGTGGGTTCAAATCCCACCACTGCCATTTGAATAATACAATACATACTCAAGTAGCCTTGTTCTAAGATTACATATTATTCAAAGAAAATGTCTTCTCCCTTTATTGCTAAAATGGATACCTTAAAGTTTCCTGGAGGTAATTGGAAAATCACTATAAAGAAAGTATCTACAAGGTCTTCCAAATGCTTAACTTTGCAACCTGTAAACTGCTGAAATATAAATTTGCACATGTTCCAAAGATTCCTACAAGTAGTAAGCCACAGATTTGAAAGCCCTGGAGCCACAAAAGGTGAGCAGAGTGGCGCAGCGGAAGCGTGCTGGGCCCATAACCCAGAGATCGATGGATTGAAACAATTCTCTGCTAGTTGTTAATGATTTGGATCAGCAGGATGTCAGTATCCTTTTCGTCCATACTCACATGGACTTGTTTCTGAAGATTAAGCATCCATTATCACAAATGTTGAATTATTTCTCCCTCCAGTGCTGAAGTTGACTCCATATATTTTTCACAAGAAGCTGATGGAAACATTGTTGCAGGAACACCTTGTGACAACTATTTGGTTTTAATGAAACTCCTTTGGCTATATGGTTACTTATTTAGATTTATCTTCCAGATTCCTAAAGGGAATTTGGAGAATTAATAGAAACAAATGTACTTAACATTTGAAACACCTTAAACTTCTTAATGATTGTCTCCCAAAGGTTCCTATAGATTCCCACGATTAGATAACCAGAGATTAGCAAGCCGCAGGACCAGAAGTGGCAAGCAGAGTTGCACAGCAGAAGCTTCAGTGAATCATCTCAATTTATCCTACCCATTTGCCTTCTTCACTTGCTGATTGACGGCAAGATAGAATGACATTTTCAGGTAGTGTGGCCGAGTGGTCTAAGGCGCTGGATTTAGGCTCCAGTCTCTCAGGAGGCGTGGGTTCAAATCCCACCACTGCCATTTGAATAATACAATACATACTCAAGTAGCCTTGTTCTGAGATTACATATTATTCAAAGAAAAAGTCTTCTCCTTTATTGCTAAAATGGATACCTTAAAGTTTCCTGGAGGTAATTGGAAAATCACTATAAAGAAAGTATCTACAAGGTCTTCCAAATGCTTAACTTTGCAACCTGTAAACTGCTGAAATATAAATTTGCACATGTTCCAAAGATTCCTACAAGTAGTAAGCCACAGATTTGAAAGCCCTGGAGCCACAAAAGGTGAGCAGAGTGGCGCAGCGGAAGCGTGCTGGGCCCATAACCCAGAGATCGATGGATTGAAACAATTCTCTGCTAGTTGTTAATGATTTGGATCAGCAGGATGTCAGTATCCTTTTCGTCCATACTCACATGGACTTGTTTCTGAAGATTAAGCATCCATTATCACAAATGTTGAATTATTTCTCCCTCCAGTGCTGAAGTTGACTCCATATATTTTTCACAAGAAGCTGATGGAAACATTGTTGCAGGAACACCTTGTGACAACTATTTGGTTTTAATGAAACTCCTTTGGCTATATGGTTACTTATTTAGATTTATCTTCCAGATTCCTCAAGGGAATTTGGAGAATTAATAGAAACAAATGTACTTAACATTTGAAACACCTTAAACTTCTTAATGATTGTCTCCCAAAGGTTCCTATAGATTCCCACGATTAGATAACCAGAGATTAGCAAGCCGCAGGACCAGAAGTGGCAAGCAGAGTTGCACAGCAGAAGCTTCAGTGAATCATCTCAATTTATCCTACCCATTTGCCTTCTTCACTTGCTGATTGACGGCAAGATAGAATGACATCTTCAGGTAGTGTGGCCGAGTGGTCTAAGGCGCTGGATTTAGGCTCCAGTCTCTCAGGAGGCGTGGGTTCAAATCCCACCACTGCCATTTGAATAATACAATACATACTCAAGTAGCCTTGTTCTAGAGATTACATATTATTCAAAGAAAATGTCTTCTCCTTTATTGCTAAAATGGATACCTTAAAGTTTCCTGGAGGTAATTGGAAAATCACTATAAAGAAAGTATCTACAAGGTCTTCCAAATGCTTAACTTTGCAACCTGTAAACTGCTGAAATATAAATGTGCACATGTTCCAAAGATTCCTACAAGTAGTAAGCCACAGATTTGAAAGCCCTGGAGCCACAAAAGGTGAGCAGAGTGGCGCAGCGGAAGCGTGCTGGGCCCATAACCCAGAGATCGAATGGATTGAAACCATTCTCTGCTAGTTGTTAATGATTTGGATCAGCAGGATGTCAGTATCCTTTTCGTCCATACTCACATGGACTTGTTTCTGAAGATTAAGCATCCATTATCACAAATGTTGAATTATTTCTCCCTCCAGTGCTGAAGTTGACTCCATATATTTTTCACAAGAAGCTGATGGAAACATTGTTGCAGGAACACCTTGTGACAACTATTTGGTTTCAATGAAACTCCTTTGGCTATATGGTTACTTATTTAGACTTATCTTCCAGATTCCTCAAGGGAATTTGGAGAATTAACAGAAACAAATGTACTTAATATTTGAAACACCTTAAACTTCTTAATGATTGTATCCCAAAGGTTCCTATAGATTCCCACGATTAGATAACCAGAGATTAGCAAGCCGCAGGAACAGAAGTGGCAAGCAGAGTTGCACAGCAGAAGCTTCAGTGAATCATCTCAATTTATCCTACCCATTTGCCTTCTTCACTTGCTGATTGACGGCAAGATAGAATGACATTTTCAGGTAGTGTGGCCGAGTGGTCTAAGGCGCTGCATTTAGGCTTCAGTCTCTCAGGAGATGTGGGTTCAAATCCACCACTGCCATTTGAATAATACAATACATACTCAAGTAGCCTTGTTCTAAGGATTACATATTATTCAAAGAAAATGTCTTCTCCCTTTATTGCTAAAATGGATACCTTAAAGTTTTCTGGAGGTAATTGGAAAATCACTATAAAGAAAGTCTCTACAAGGTCTTCCAAATGCTTAACTTTGCAACCTGTAAACTGCTGAAATATAAATTTGCACATGTTCCAAAGATTCCTACAAGTAGTAAGCCACAGATTTGAAAGCCCTGGAGCCACAAAAGGTGAGCAGAGTGGCGCAGCGGAAGCGTGCTGGGCCCATAACCCAGAGATCGATGGATTGAAACAATTCTCTGCTAGTTGTTAATGATTTGGATCAGCAGGATGTCAGTATCCTTTTCGTCCATACTCACATGGACTTGTTTCTGAAGATTAAGCATCCATTATCACAAATGTTGAATTATTTCTCCCTCCAGTGCTGAAGTTGACTCCATATATTTTTCACAAGAAGCTGATGGAAACATTGTTGCAGGAACACCTTGTGACAACTATTTGGTTTTAATGAAACTCCTTTGGCTATATGGTTACTTATTTAGATTTATCTTCCAGATTCCTCAAGGGAATTTGGAGAATTAATAGAAACAAATGTACTTAACATTTGAAACACCTTAAACTTCTTAATGATTGTCTCCCAAAGGTTCCTATAGATTCCCACGATTAGATAACCAGAGATTAGCAAGCCGCAGGACCAGAAGTGGCAAGCAGAGTTGCACAGCAGAAGCTTCAGTGAATCATCTCAATTTATCCTACCCATTTGCCTTCTTCACTTGCTGATTGACGGCAAGATAGAATGACATTTTCAGGTAGTGTGGCCGAGTGGTCTAAGGCGCTGGATTTAGGCTCCAGTCTCTCAGGAGGCGTGGGTTCAAATCCCACCACTGCCATTTGAATAATACAATACATACTCAAGTAGCCTTGTTCTGAGATTACATATTATTCAAAGAAAATGTCTTCTCCTTTTATTGCTAAAATGGATACCTTAAAGTTTCCTGGAGGTAATTGGAAAATCACTATAAAGAAAGTATCTACAAGGTCTTCCAAATGCTTAACTTTGCAACCTGTAAACTGCTGAAATATAAATGTGCACATGTTCCAAAGATTCCTACAAGTAGTAAGCCACAGATTTGAAAGCCCTGGAGCCACAAAAGGTGAGCAGAGTGGCGCAGCGGAAGCGTGCTGGGCCCATAACCCAGAGATCGATGGATTGAAACAATTCTCTGCTAGTTGTTAATGATTTGGATCAGCAGGATGTCAGTATCCTTTTCGTCCATACTCACATGGACTTGTTTCTGAAGATTAAGCATCCATTATCACAAATGTTGAATTATTTCTCCCTCCAGTGCTGAAGTTGACTCCATATATTTTTCACAAGAAGCTGATGGAAACATTGTTGCAGGAACACCTTGTGACAACTATTTGGTTTTAATGAAACTCCTTTGGCTATATGGTTACTTATTTAGATTTATCTTCCAGATTCCTCAAGGGAATTTGGAGAATTAATAGAAACAAATGTACTTAACATTTGAAACACCTTAAACTTCTTAATGATTGTATCCCAAAGGTTCCTATAGATTCCCACGATTAGATAACCAGAGATTAGCAAGCCGCAGGACCAGAAGTGGCAAGCAGAGTTGCACAGCAGAAGCTTCAGTGAATCATCTCAATTTATCCTACCCATTTGCCTTCTTCACTTGCTGATTGACGGCAAGATAGAATGACATTTTCAGGTAGTGTGGCCGAGTGGTCTAAGGCGCTGGATTTAGGCTCCAGTCTCTCAGGAGGCGTGGGTTCAAATCCCACCACTGCCATTTGAATAATACAATACATACTCAAGTAGCCTTGTTCTAAGATTACATATTATTCAAAGAAAATGTCTTCTCCCTTTATTGCTAAAATGGATACCTTAAAGTTTTCTGGAGGTAATTGGAAAATCACTATAAAGAAAGTATCTACAAGGTCTTCCAAATGCTTAACTTTGCAACCTGTAAACTGCTGAAATATAAATTTGCACATGTTCCAAAGATTCCTACAAGTAGTAAGCCACAGATTTGAAAGCCCTGGAGCCACAAAAGGTGAGCAGAGTGGCGCAGCGGAAGCGTGCTGGGCCCATAACCCAGAGATCGATGGATTGAAACCATTCTCTGCTAGTTGTTAATGATTTGGATCAGCAGGATGTCAGTATCCTTTTCGTCCATACTCACATGGACTTGTTTCTGAAGATTAAGCATCCATTATCACAAATGTTGAATTATTTCTCCCTCCAGTGCTGAAGTTGACTCCATATATTTTTCACAAGAAGCTGATGGAAACATTGTTGCAGGAACACCTTGTGACAACTATTTGGTTTCAATGAAACTCCTTTGGCTATATGGTTACTTATTTAGACTTATCTTCCAGATTCCTCAAGGGAATTTGGAGAATTAACAGAAACAAATGTACTTAACATTTGAAACACCTTAAACTTCTTAATGATTGAATCCCAAAGGTTCCCATAGATTCCCACGATTAGATAACCAGAGATTAGCAAGCCGCAGGACCAGAAGTGGCAAGCAGAGTTGCACAGCAGAAGCTTCAGTGAATCATCTCAATTTATCCTACCCATTTGCCTTCTTCACTTGCTGATTGACGGCATTGACTCCCATGCCCCCTCCAGGATCCTTGCGAGAGTGAAGAGCTGGTCCGTTGTTCCACGACCAGGACGGAATCCGCATTGTTCCTCTTCAATCAGAGGTTCGACTACCGGCCGAACCCTCCTTTCCAGTACCTTGGAGTAGACTTTACACTTTAGAAGTGTGATACCCCTGTAGTTGGCACACACTCTCTGGTCCCCCTTTTTAAATAGGGGAACCACCACCCCGGTCTGCCAACCCCTAGGCACGGTCCCAGACTTCCACGCAATGTTGACGAGGCGTGTCAACCAAGACAGCCCCTCAACACCCAAAGCCTTCAGCATTTCTGGACGGATCTCATCAACCCCTGCGGCTTTTCCACTGTGGAGTTGTTTGACTACCTCAGTGACTTCCATCAGGGAAATTGACGATGATCCCCCATCAGCTTCCAGCTCTGCCTCTACCATAGAGGGCGTGTTAGTCGGATTCAGGAGTTCCTCAAAGTGCTCCTTCCAGCAGCCGATAACCTTCTCAGTTGAAGTCAGCAGGGTCCCACCCTTGCTGTACACAGCTTGGATGGTTCCTCGCTTCCCCCTCTTGAGGTGCCGGATGGTTTTCCAGAAGCACCTTGGTGCCGACCGAAAGTCCTTCTCCATAGCTTCTCCGAACTTCTCCTACACCCGCTGCTTTGCCTCTGACACGGCAGAAGCTGCCGCCCTTCTAGTCATTCGATACCCTGCAACTGTTTCCGAAGTCCTCCCGGATAACATAACCCGGAAGGACTCCTTCTTCAGTCGGACGGCTTCCCTGACCACCGGGGTCCACCACGGTGTTCGAGGGTTACCGCCCCTTGAGGCACCTAAGACCTTGAGACCACAGCTCATCACCGCAGCTTCAGCAATAGAGGTTTTGAACATGGCCCACTCAGGTTCAATGCCCCCAACCTCCACAGGGATGGCTGAAGAGCTCCGCCGGAGGTGTGAGTTAAAGATCCCCAGGACAGGGGCTTCCTCCAGACGTTCCCAGTTCACCCGCACTACCCGTTTGGGTTTACCAGGTCTGTCCAGAGTCTTGCCCCACCCCTTGATCCAACTCACCACCAGATGGTGATCAGTCGACAGCTCCGCCCCTCTCTTCACCCGAGTGTCCAAAACATGTGGCCTCAGATCAGATGATACGATTACAAAATCGATCATTGACCTTTGGCCTAGGGTGCTCTGGTACCACGTGCACTTATGAGCATCCTTATGTTCGAACATGGTGTTTGTTATGGCCATTCCATGACTAGCACAGAAGTCCAACAACAAACGACCGTTCGGGTTTTCGGCCCTTCCTCCCAATCACGCCTCTCCAGGTGTCTCCATCGTTTCCCACGTGTGCGTTGAAGTCTCCCAGCAAGACTACGGAGTCCCCTACTGGAGCCCCCTGCAGGGCTCCATTCAGGGTCTCCAAGAAGGCCGAATACTCAGAACTGCGGTTTGGGGCATAGGCACAAACAACAGTCAGAGTTTTGCCCCCCATAACCCGAAGGCGTAGGGAGGCGACCCTCTCGTCCACCGGGATAAACTTCAACATAGCGACGCTCAGCCGGGGGATAGTGAGTATCCCCACCCCGGCCCGACGCCTCACACCTTGGGCAACTCCGGAGAAGAATAGAGTCCAACCCCTATCCAGGAGTACAGTTCCAGAGCCAAGACTGTGCGTGGAGGTAAACCCCACCAGATCCAACTGGTAGCGATCCACCTCCCGCACTAGTTCCGGCTCTTTCCCCCACATTGCAAGTCAATATTATATAGATCCACTATATGTAGATTATATATATCTTCTAAATTCATTTATTAAATATTTTAATCAGAGATAGTTTTTTGCTGTGTTTCCTTGAATAATAATTGTCTTAGTTTCATCAGGGTGGGGTCTGTGGATTTTCAGGTTTCCTTATACACAGTCCATTCCAGTATATACATATAAATGTAAAGGATGATGACGTTATCTTGCATTCTTACTCCTCCTTATGACTGAGGGTTAGAAAACCATTGGGAATTCTGAATATTGTATTTTCTACTCCAATCATTGGACAGATACTAGTTAATTGAATTAACCCAACTTTTATTTTCAATCACATACATAATAAAAACACTTCTAAGTAAAACTTGACAATATAACAATGTAATAATAATATAAAAATATATAATTGACATAAAATATAACAATTCAACTTCAAAATAAAGTACAACCTCCAAATGACCACATAATTAAATGAACGCTATACAACTATATACATAAATAAGTCCAGTGTTAATACATTTGGTAGAAGAGTAAATAACTATTGTTTTTCTTTTTGAATGTCCTCCAACCACTGCTCCTCCATGCCTCTACAGAGGGGCAGCATATCACTCCCTTGTACTGGCTGTGTCCAGTCCCAGCTGTCCTAAAGTGCCCGCATTTCTTGCACCTGTTGTGTAGTACTTTGCGGGTCAGTTTACGGCGGGCTAGAGCAGAAGCAGGAACAGAAGGAGCAGAGGAGAGGCTAGCATCCAGGGCCTGTGGAGCAGTGACCAGGACAGGCATCTGTGAGGTCACAGGAGCAAACATCACTGGCATATGGCTGGAGGGTGGAGTAGGAAAGGTTCGCTACTGCATCACCAGCTGAGGCCCCAAAGGTGGAGCAGGGAGGGCGTACATTAGCAGGGGGGAGAGGGTCAGCCGCCACAGATAGGCGGCTGGGCAAGCCCAGCCTCTGCATCACCACCGCATTGTCCTCCCTCTTCACTCTTTTATTATGCCACTGTATCAGGGTGGTGTGGCTCACGTCCACCAGCTGCAGGGTGGTCTTCTGCATAACTGTCCCGTTGGCCAGAATGCGCCGCCTGATTTTGCTGTAGTCCTCTAGGATGAAATCCCATCTGGACACTGTGCCAGTCCCCTTCTTCTTGGGACTGCGGTGGATGTCACAGAGCCTGATAAAGATGGTCTCAATCAGGCGGCAGCAATCTGGCCACTGGGCAAGCGGGGCAGTGGTGGTGAGTGCATGCCTCTTCACACTCTCCACCCCTGGAGTGAATTCCTGCCTCTTCTTGGGAGACCTGAACCTCCCTGTGTCCAGCCTGGTCTGGTGTCTGGCAGCAAAAAACACTTTCTGCTTGTCATAGTCCAGCAGGTTCTGCCACAGAGCAACAATGTTGCTCACTTAAGCATCGAGAGAAATAAACAGCACATGAGAAGACAAAAACACGTGCAAGTGTGAACATTTATGACACAGACTGAAAGTAGTAAGGCTATAAATGCTCCTGACCTGCTGGTTGTTAAGGACAAGAGAGAGCTGATTTCTCAACTCCACCAGACACTCTGCCAAGCTATCCACTCTGTCCATGCCTGCCATGCCAGAGTCATCCACAGCCCGCACAAAATAACAGAGATGAGCAACAAAATTTAAGGACAGTGAGATGTGACAAAACACAGATACAGTGATTTTATTTCTTTACAAATAATTATGTATTTATATACCCCGGACTCATCAGGAGGTACCGAATCAAGTGCTGAGGAGACACCTGGCTGTGGCATGGTGGCAGTAGCCTGGGAGGCACCAGGCAGAGAGGTGGCAGCAGGCTGGGAGGAAGAAGCAGGAAGAGAGGATAAATGAGGGCTGGGACAGGGGGCTCGTACCACAGCTTCAAATCTGGGCGCAGTTTGCCAGAGTTAAAGAGGGTGTTTGAAATCCACCTTTGGTCCTGCACAGGGATGGTCTGGCGCATTTTACTCGGCAACCAGAATGAAGCTGCAGCCCCAGTAGTAGCCAAGTGAAGTTGAAGTCCTCCAGACACATTCTGTTTGGAAGACAAAAACTAATAAATATGGTTTATTCCATAAATAAAGGCTACTCCCAAGATGTATTACAACAGAGCCAGACCCATGAATAGACACTGTACTCACAGAGCCTACTGCCAGGCTGGTGTTAACAGCAGGGCTGGGGGTCCTCACAGAGGATGGAGCAGGGCTGGGGGTCTTCACAGAGTAATGAGGAGGAGAAGGGCTGGGGGACCTCCTAGCCACTAAATTGGGCTTAAGTGAGACATACTGTGTCTCACTAAAGCGTGATTTAGTGAACTGAAAGTAGAAAGAGTTAATTTTGCAACACATACAAAATGATTAATATAAAACTTAACTAAGATTATATTTACCATTGACAAAGTAAGAAGGGGCCGCATGAAAGACCTTGGCACTGCAGCAGTCACACCAGGGTCCGAGGCCACAGGCTGTGGAGTTGCACAAGGGGCCGAGACTGAGGCCACAGGCTGCAGGGCACAGTCAAGCAAAAATAAACAGCATTAAGTACAACATGTGATGCAACAGCAACAGCATAACATTATTGTAACAGACATGTGATGCAAGAATAACAATGATGAGATGTAATTTTCAAATAGATCACCTTAATGGCATGGAAACCACAATTACAGACCATGGACCCCCCCCAAAGAGGATGGTCTGTCCACAAGCATGCATGGGTCCACGAGCATGCATGGGGCACTTCTCAATCTGAAATGATCACAAGTGTTATTTAGCCTAGAGTGAGTGAGTGAGTGAGTCACTCAGTGTACAGTACATCATCTGATTGATGTTATCTGCACCAGTATATTGCACATTTTTCATCAAGGGACTTACTAATGACACTAATAAGTAATGGGTACATATTTTGCTATACTTTACCTTCTGAAAGAAGTCATGCCACTTCCGCTGCCTCCGGGCTGGTTCATTGCCTCCTCCAGGAGGCCAAACTCCAGAGCTGGCAAATGCCCTCAGCCGTGCCATCCACTCTCTGTCTCCCATGCCATTGTAGCTTTTAGGTTTAGTGCTCATCTAAAGATAACATGGAAATAATAACGGTAACAATAACTTCATGAGTACAGTCAAATAACACTATTAGTTAAGCAATGTTATCGGTTATTATTACATGTTATCTATACATATTAACATATTCATACACATAATTCATATTTGTACTGTATAATTATCCTTTATCTATCATTGATATATTTAAATTATAACATATATATTATTTTACAAAAATTCTAATCTTTATCAGTCATTATATATATCTATATAGTTATATATAGATATATATATATATTGTATCGTTATATATAGAGAACAATACACTTTGAATCTGCAGATCATAAATACACACTTAAATAATGCCACCGTTATCAATAGCAATAATAAATTACATAATAATATTAGCGATGGTTATTTTGAAACCTTGCAGCAAATAATGACAAAGGTAATATCTACGTTACAGTAGCTGTAGGTAGGATTAATGTTGCACTGCTGGTCATAAACGGGTAGTAAGCTTAATAAAATGGTAATTGATGGAACGTTTGTATAACTACTTACTTGAATTACTGTGAATACTTGCACATATTTACACAAGGCTGTTTCTATTCATGATTATTAGTTAACGTTATTACATGTAGAAACGATAGCGATTGCTAACGATTGCTTGCTAACGATTGCTTGCTAAGTTATGCGACGGAAGTTGACGTATAACGTAATGTAAAGTGATGAAATTACTTTGAGTGAAGAATTTAAATATAAGTTTTACGACTGTTAAAGAAGAAAATAAAAACATTTAATGTTGTTACTTACTTTGACTTTGCGATACGTCCAAAGTCATTCAGCGGCGTGAGGAGGGAGGGCTCTGAGAGAAGCCGAGTCGTGATAGGTTGAGGTCCATTGTGAGACCGCGGCGTGGTTGGCTTAGGTCCATTCTTCACAATGGACAGCAAGCGGCGTGATTGGCTTAGGTTCATTCTCAGAATGGACAGCGAGTATCGTGATTGGACGATGAGAATGAAAATTATCAAGCCGATCCTGCGCCAGGTATTTTGGAAGTGGTGTGGTCTCAAATTGGAAACCCCGCCCACTTGAATTTCCTCTTTACTTTTCGAAGCCGAACTAAGAATTTAAAGGTTCATCAACTTATTTTCATTCATTCAGGAAAGTGGCAGCTAACTTATAAAATCTTGTGGAAAATGAGTTTCCTTTTTAAAGCTTGCTGAGGTGTGGCCTCAATTTTCAAGCCCCGACCACTTGCATTTGCTATGTACTTTTCGAGTTTGGGCTAGCAATTTATAGGTTAGTTTGTTTATTTTCACATTATTTGGAACAGTGTATGCAGACCTTTAGTAACTGAATATATGTTCCTTTTTTAAAGTTGAATTTAAAATTGTGCTCTGAAATTGAATGTAATTATTTTGGATACAAGGACATACAGCAACTGATGATTTGTCATGTTTGTGCTTTTGCTCCTACTTTCTCAAAGGTTAAGTTATGATCATGACATCTAGCTTGTTAATTTACGTAAAGAAACTTAGTTGATTAAGCACCAAACGTCCCTTGGTAGGCTTGAACCACTATCCTTTCAGTTAACAGCCGAACGCGCTAACCAATTGCCACAGGTTTTAGAAATGTGTTTCCTTTTTGAATTTTTTTTAAATATATTTTTATTCATATGAAAAAAGTGTAATAGTGCATTACAGTAAATAATTTTATTTTAAACAAAAGAACCCTTACCCACTTTCCCTCAACCCAGCCCCATCCCAACCCATCCCACCGACCCTTCTCCCGGAGCAATAAGGCAAAAGTACATCAATTACATACCAAATGATAGATACCATAATATACATGCACATATATACACATACCTGCATACATACACACATGTAAACATACACATACTAACACACGGGCTGCATGTGTGGTTGACAGGGGAGTAAAAATATCGGAATTATAGGCAGATACAGAGAGAATCCCTACAGTGACACTATATCAAGGGGGAAGACGGTCTATATAACTGATCAGTGGTCTCCAATGAGCATAAAACTTATCTGAAGAACCCCGGAGAGTAAACTTAATTATTTCCAACTTTAGGAGAGACATAGTATCGCTCAGCCACATTTTAAAAGAGGGAGGTAGAGGAGATTTCCACAAGAGAAGGATTTTCCTACGAGCAATCAAGGAGGTAAAGGCAATGACATTGGTTTGGGTGTTTGTCATGTTGATTCCATCTGGGGGCCTTCCGAAAATAGCTACATGAGGGGATGGAGAGATTTTTAGACCTACAATTTCAGAAATACATTCGAAGAAAGATTGCCAGAAAGTAGATAATTTAGGGCACAACCAGAACATACGAGTCAGGTCACAGGGGGCCTAGGAGCATCTATCACACCTGTCACCCAATCTATCTGGATAAATCCTGGAGAGCTTAGCCTTGCTATAATGTAGTCTATGGAGAACTGGAGGATGAGTTGACGGCTCTCAGGTTCTTCCTCCAAAAGACATCAGAGAGGGTGAACTGTAGTTCCTTTTCCCAATTAGTTCTAATCTTATTAATGGCAGATTCATCAACCGGAGAAAAAAGATCATAAAAATAAGAAACATGGCGCCTAGATAAAGTTCTTGCTTTAAGTACCAGATCCACTCCACTGGGAGGCAGGGTTTGGGGGAATTGTGGACAGTGGGTCTTAACAAAATCCCTTAGTTGAATGATGAAATAGATGGTTATTATAGACAGGAGTTGCTTGAGGAAGAGTGAGCCAACCAAAGGGACGTCTAACTTGTGCCCAGATCTTTAGAGTGTTAATTACAACGGGGTTAGATGTGAACTGTGAGGGGGAATGGGCTAGAGTGCTACATGCAAGGGCTTGAAGTGACGTAGATCGACATGAGTTGGCCTCCAAAAGACACCAGTCACTCTGGGGCGAAGTGAACCAGAGCATGTTCTTATGTGTGTTTGTGGCCCAGTTGTAGCCCATAAAGTTAGGTAAACAAGCCCACCTAGGGACCTGTCCCTCTACAGTAATGGTCTACTAGCTCTTGCATCTTTACCAGCCCAAATAAATGAGGAAATAATATTATTAATAGCAGTGAAAAAATATTGAGGCAAAAAAATAGGTAGGCATTGGAAGATGTATAGGTATTTGGGTAATATGTTCATTATTATCGTCTGAACTCTTCCTGCTAAAGAGAGTTACAGGTGGCCCCACCTTTGTAGGTCAGATTTCACTGTTGTCATCAGGACAGTAAGATTTTGTTCTCGTAACGCACTAAAAGACTGCGTGATTGCAATACCTAGATATCTAAATCCTGAGTTGGATATTGTAAAAGTCAACGACAACGGAGGTAACTTTGTAGCCGATTGGTTGATAGGAAAACATTCACTCTTTTGGATGTTTCATTTGTATCCTGAAAATGAACCAAAAGTGGTCAAAAGGGAGAGTATATCTGGATTACTAGCTATAGGATCGCGCACATACAGAAGCAGGTCGTCAGCATATAACGAGACCCTATGTTCGATATCCCCCCTCTGAATCCCCTTAATTCCTCTCTCTGCTTTTAGAGCAATTGACAATGGCTCGATAGCAATTGCGAATAGTAGTGGAGATATCGGACAACCCTGACACGTCCCGCGGAAAAGAGGGAATCATTTGGAGCGCTGGGTATTCGTACATACAGAGGAGTGAGGAGAAGAGTACAGAAGTCTTACCCAAGGGATGAGGCCTGGACCGAAGCCCAGATGTCGAAGGACAGAAAACAGATAGGCCCACTCAACCCTGTCGAGGGCTTCTCAGCATCAAGAGATATGACAAGCTCCAGTTCGGCAGGAGAAGGAGGACTGTGGATGACGCTGAGAAGTCTTCGGACATTTGTGAAGGAGTGCCTCCCCCTTATAAATCCTGTCTGATCTTCCGAAATAATGGAGGGTATAATAGATTCCAACCGACGAGCAAAACTCTTGAGTATTTTCACATCTACAGACAGGAGCGAGATTGGGCGCTATGCACAGCTCAACGGGTCCTTGCCCTTCTTAAAGATCAGAGAGATAGAGGCTTGCATAAGGGTGGGTGGCAGTGAGCCTAGGTCGTACGACGAATTAAACATATCTAATAGTAATGGGGCCAGTTGATTTGAGAATCTTTTATAAAATTCTACCGGGTATCCGTCAGGACCCGGTGATTTGCCACTATTCATAGACTGTATTGCCTCTTTAATCTCAGCGAGCTGCAGTGGGGCATCTAGTATCTGTTGGTCATTAGTCGAAATCTTGGGCATATCTAGTTTATCAAAAAATGTAAGTAGCTGATCTTCGCTATCAGGGGATTCAGGCGTGTAGAGACGAGAGAAGTACGATTTAAAGATGTTATTAATCTCTCCTGGGTCAGAAGTGTGAGAGCCCAACTCATCCCGAATCTGGGTGAGTTGATTCGAGGATACCCTAGCCTTTAATTGGTGGGCCAGGAGACGGCCAGCCTTCCATGTTCATATATAGACCCTCGTGAATGTAGAAGGAGTCGATCAGCCTCTCTTGTTAGGAGAAGGTCAAGTTCTGTTTGGAGCCCCATCTGTTCTTTAAATATATCAGGTGATTGAGTGGATAAGAGTTGGTTGTCTAGATTAATGATAGACTCCTCCAGCTCTCTTTGGCGTGCTCTAGGAATTTTACATGAGACATGAGACGTATGCGAAATGATCTTACCCCTAAGAAAAGCTTTAAGGGTTTCCCAGAGTAGGGATGCAGAGGTCTCTTCATTTTGGTTGGTCTCGCAGAAGAATGCAATTGATTCCAAAATACAGTCACAAAAGCCTGCATCAGATAGTAAAAGAGGGTCAAGATGCCAGAATCTAAATTCCTAAGGCTTATGATCAAAGTGAG
Organism: Cottoperca gobio; assembly: GCF_900634415.1. Taxonomy (NCBI): domain Eukaryota; kingdom Metazoa; phylum Chordata; class Actinopteri; order Perciformes; family Bovichtidae; genus Cottoperca; species Cottoperca gobio. The sequence goes on from NC_041364.1 coordinate 23,434,908, forward strand.
AGAGGAGGGACAGGCTGAGTAACGTAACCTGTGGCTGCGACCGGCTAAAGGCTAATATGGGCTAACTATGTGCAGGTATCATGACTTATTTTCTTTAAGTATTTGTGGTCGGGCATCTTGGATATGTCGGGATATATCGAATTACTTGAACTGAATGACTGACACTGACCAAATGTTCTGTTTATATGTTCTGGTGGTCACAAGTGTTTTCTAACCATATATAACATTGGGGTCTGATACCACACATGGGACGCTAATTACGTTAGCCCTGACCTAGCACTTATTTCTGGTTACATTATTTAAGTTACAAGCTTGAAAGCAATAGCTTTAAATGAGGTTGAGTTAATAAGTACTACTGAGGCCAGCTCTTTTAGTGATTTAAGTTAAATTTGTCTCTGATAACTAGCTATTCAGCTACATTTGTGATAAGCCCTGCAATGGTTGTTTAACAAAACGGTGCCGTTTTATGACAAGGGTATGTGGAGCCTTCAGTTTAGAAATTGAAGAATGAACGCATATTTATTTTATTTTGGCACTTTTATAATCTGGAATGTTACTGCTTAACATATGTTGGCTCCTACTGAGATCACTGCCCATTAGTTAAGTGGAACTACTTTTGGTGGGACTTCTTATGATTACATGGTGGTTAGTAATGTAAAACAAAGGTTAGGAATAGAAGTATAGTCGAGCTGAAGCACGTGCTGTATGAGTACAGTGACTGTCAGCTATAAGAGGAAGTATCAACATGAGGAGGGGGGGGGTTGCCCATTAGGGTGTAGGCATTCGGGGAAGGGGTTAAAGGTTCACAGGGTTGGATGTGGTTTGGAACATCCGTGTTATGTTTCTTAATGTTTTTTAGATTATTTTTTTATTTTTATGTACATGTGGGTAACCTAATCTGTGTCAAAGGTCATGTCACAGGGTGTGGAGGTTAAATTTACTTCCTGGAATTGCAGAGGCCTGCAAAAACTTTAAAAAAATCAAACAGGTTATGAATAGAGTTAAAAATCTGCAATCTAAAATAGTTTTTTTGCAACAGACACATTTAATGCCAAAGGATGATATTAGAATTAGGAGGAGGTGGTCGGGATGTGTGTATTCAGCAACATTTTCTACTCAGGCTAGGGGTGTTATGACGTTAATTCACAAATCGGTACCATTTCAGGTAACAAATATAATCAAGGACAAGGCTGGTAGATACTTAATTGTACAGGGTACTCTACTAACAGAAATCCTGAATCTAGTTAACATATATGCCCCAATAATGATGATCCAAAGTTTTTCAGGGACCTGTTTTATACGCTTTCAACATTTACTGGTAATTACATCATAGCAGAGGATTTGAATTGTGTCCAACAAAGGATTGGTCAGGGGACATAGATAAATCACAGACCAAAAGAAGGGAAGTATTACTTAATATTATGAAAGATTTCGATTTGAAGGACATCTGGAGAGAATTAAAGCCTGATGCTATAGAGTATTCTTGCTATTCTGCTTCCTACCAATCTTATTACCGTATTGATTACTTTTTGATATCAGCAAATTTGGCTTCTAAAGTTAAAGACGCCACTTATGATGAAATCCTTATTTCGGACCATGCACCAAACTCACTGCTTTATGTCGACTCAAGGTCAAGATCCTCCTAAATGGCGATTCCAACAAAAATGGTTGCAAGATTCAGATTTTGTCACGTATCTTGGCAAACTAATTGATTTATATTTTGAGACAAATATATCGGAAACATCAGCATCTATAAGATGGGAAGCTTTTAAAGCATTTATTAGAGGCCAAATTATTAACTACACAAGCTCCAAATCCAAAAAAGCTTGTCAGAAAATGACAATGTTGGAATCGAAAATAAAAACCCTGGAGAGTGAGGCCTTTCAGAAACCCTGCACCAAAGTACAACAAGAACTGCTAGTACTGAGGTAACAGTATAATTAACTATCAGCTTCTAAAGCAGTGGCAAGTCTACTAAGACTCAAACAAACATTTTACGACCAAGGAGAGAAGCCTGGAAACATATTAGCGTGGCGCATTAAACAATTACAAACTGAAAGATCCATTATGTTAATACAGAATAATAAGGGAGATGATATAGTCGATCCTATAGAAATAAATGAGGCTTTTAAAAATTTCTATGAAAATTTATACGACTCTGACAATACAAAATACAGATTTGACAAGTAAAAATAACTTCTTAGACACTCTCAAAATACCTAGTATCCCAACAGAACTCAGACATAGTTTGGAAGCTAATTATCATTACAAGAGATCTCTGATGCAATTGATAACATGAAATCTGGGAAGGCTGCAGGGCCAGATGGCCTACCTATAGATATCTACAAAAGGTTTAAATTAGGGCTGTCGAATTAACGCGTTAATTTCGATTAATTAATCACAGAACAAATAACGCGTTAAAAATATTAACTCCTAGATGCCCCTGACTTTTGGTCCGACAGCACGGAGCACGGAGCTCTGACAGCACCCGTCCCCTGCGCCTGTCCCCCCATCGCACAGAGCTCAGAAAGCACGGAGCTCTGACAGCCCCCTCCTGTTGCACGGAGCTCAGAAAGCACGGAGCGATGAATTAATCACAAAGCTTGTAATTAATTAGACTAATTAATTAATTTAATCCACAAGGGGTGCCGTCAGGGGTGTCCTCTATCACCACTTTTGTTTATAATGGCAATAGAACCACTGGCCATAGCTGTTCGGTCTCATCCAAAGATCTCTGGTATAACTATAGGTCAAACAGACCACCGCTTAGCTTTATATGCTGATGACGTCATAGTGTTTCTCAGGGAGTTGGAGAGATCAATTCCAGTATTATTAGAAGTGATAGGAACATTTGGTGAATTTTCCGGTTACAAAATTAATCATTCCAAATCTTCCATAATGTTATTAAATTCCAAAGAGAGAAGTAATCTGACTGCATCAGTCTCCCAGTTTAAAGTTGCAGATAATTTTACATATTTGGGTGTAAAAATAGTGCCCAATATAACAGATGTGGTGAATTCTAATTACGATCCTATTATGGAGTCAATTACCAGCACAATTGATAGATGGAAGCCTATGTCGATCTCCTTAACTGGTATAATGAGACCTAATAGGTAAGTTATGGGTTTGATTGTGAGTGTGCTTGCTTATGTGATATGCTTACTGTACTTGCTGTTGTGATTTTGACTAAATAGATGTGATTCGAAGCTTTGTGACATTGCGCAATAACTCCAACTACAGCTGACTGGGCACAGCTGTAGTGCCTCTTAAATGTGGACGCCAGCGGTAAGAGGTTAACCCTTTAACACCGAATGTGTCGGCGATGACACATTTTGCAAGCAAAACTTTGGATTACTGTAATTATGTCAGAGTTCGCGCAATCGAAACAATTTCAACGGTTTCTGAAAGCTGAGACTTTGCGCTTTGCAGCATATATCGACTCATTACGGTAACTTCACTTACGGCCCTCCCGGAAGCCCGTGAATCAGCGCCTTTGTTCTGAGCGAATACAAACACACAGCGCTGGAGAGACACAAACAACACAGCGGAGAAATGGAGCCAGAAAACAGCGGATTTAATTCAAATGGAAGCAAGACGGTATGTAAATCAACACTTGTATTGCGTGGTGACTTGTTTAGAACAGTGTATCAAGTCTGTAAGGTTGTACTAGGTGTGTAATTGTACTTTATATGCGTAAATGTGCGTGTCTTCTTCAAGTAGCCTGCGTCCTAGCAGAGGCTGTTTGCAGGCTTTAGCTGGAGAGGAGGAGGTGTCACCAGAGATCACGAGGTGTCACCAGAGATCACATTCAGGCCTGTAGATGGAGCTGTGGGGATATTGGATGATCTGGTGATGCTGTCAGACACAGAAGCCCCTCACCACATCACACCACAAGATGGCAGACTGAGGCAGAGCCCGATGATGGACCCCAGGTGTCCAATCCCCTCTCGATATGGGAAACCCAGCACCAGGTGACATTTATTCCCACTTTGATGCTGCAGTTTTCAAACTCCTCTCTGAATACACAAACAAGAATGCAGCCAAAAGCCTGGAGAGAGGGAGAAAGTTCCTCTGGACTGAAATAACTCCAGAAGAAATGAAGAAGTCCACAGGCATGTTGCTGTACATGTCAGTTTTGGACCTGCAGAAAGATGGGCCACTTTTGGTGTAAGCAAACCATTTTCCATCCCCAGACTGTACAGGACAGTTCATGGCCATTTGATCTAATCTTCATATGAGTGACCCAGAGAAAACATGAGCAACAGGAACAGTCACTGGCAGTACCACCAAGACCTCTGCATGTGAAGGGACACTCAGAGAGGAGAGAATTACCCTGTGTGGGGAAAAAACGCCTGGACATATTTCCCATTTTATGGCCTGTTTTTGCAGATGTAAGAGTAAAAGACTCAAAGCTTTTAGTGGAAATAGTTGTATACATTTCAAACTTCAAATGTAACATGTTAAATCTCTTATTCATGTACAATTGCAGTGTTTTTTGTTCACTAAACCACTAAACTCAAATTCCGCTTTTGTTTTTCTCTTCATTTTAAACTGTTATTACACTCTCATAACATGTAATAAATTGGTCTTAGGTGCACAAACAGTTGCAGGGTACCGAAGGACTAGAAGAGCGGCAGCCTCTGCCTGTGTCAGAGGCAAAGCAGCGGGTGTGGGAGAAGTTCGGAGAAGCTATGGAGAAGGACTTTCGGTAGGCATCAAGGTGCTTCTGGAAAACCACCTCAGGAGGGGGAAGCGGGGAACCATCCAAGCTGTGTACAGCAACGGTGGGGCGGTGGAAGGAGCACTTTGAGGAACTCCTGAATCCGACTAACACGCCCTCGATGGTAGAGGCAGAGCTGGAAGCTGATGGGGGATCATCGTCAATTTCCCTGACGGAAGTCACTGAGGCAGTCAAACAACTCCACAGTGGCAAAGCCGCAGGGGTTGATGAGATCCGTCCAGAAATGCTGAAGGCTTTGGGTGTTTAGGGGCTGTCTTGGTTGACACGCCTCGTCAACATTGCGTGGAAGTCTGGGACAGTGCCTAGGGGGTGGCAGACCGGGGTGGTGGTTCCCCTATTTAAAAAGGGGGACCAGAGAGTGTGTGCCAACTACAGGGGTATCACACTTCTCAGCCTCCATGGTAAAGTCTACTCCAAGGTACTGGAAAGGAGGGTTCGGCCGGTAGTCGAACATCTGATTGAAGAGGAACAATGCGGATTCCGTCCTGGTCGTGGAACAACGGACCAACTCATCGCATCATTCACTCATTCACTCTCGCAAGGATCCTGGAGGGGCCTCTACATGTGTTTTGTGGATCTGGAGAAGGCGTATGACTGGGTCATGGATACTGTGGGAAGTGCTGCGGGAGTATGGGGTGAGGGGATCACTTCTGAGGGCCATCCAATCCCTATACGGCCACAGCGAGAGTTTTGTCCGATATCGAGGCGTAGTCGTGGAGGAGAGGGGTTGCAGTTCGGTGGCCTGAGGATCTTATCGCTGCTCTTTGCAGATGATGTGGTCCTTATGGCATCATCGGTCTGAGACCTTCAACAGCCGAGTGTGAAGCGGTTGGGATGAGGATCAGCATCTCAAAATCTGAGGCCATGGCTCTCAGCAGGAAACCGGTGGATTGCCTACTCCGGGTAGGGAATGAGCCCCTACCCCAAGTGAAGGAGTTCAAGTACCTAGGGGTCTTGTTCGCGAGTGAGGGAACGATGGAGCGAGAGATTGGCCGGAGAATCGGAGCAGCGGGGGCGGTACTGCAGTCGTTTTACCGCACCATTGTGACGAAAAGAGAGCTGAGCCAGAAGGCAAAGCTCTCAATATACCAGTCGATCTTCGTTCCTACACTCATCTATGGTCATGAAGGCTGGGTCATTACCGAAAGAACGAGATCACGGGTACAAGCAGCCGAAATGGGTTTTCTCAGACGAGTGGCTGGCATCTCCCTTAGAGATACGGTGAGAAGCTCAGCCATCCGTGAGAGACTCGGAGTAGAGCCGCTGCTCCTTTACGTTGAAAGGAGCCAGTTGAGGTGGTTCGGGCATCTAGTAAGGATGCCACCTGGGCGCCTCCCTAGGGAGGTGTTCTAGGCACATCCAGCTGGGAGGAGACCCCGTGGAAGACCTAGGACTCGGGGGAGAGATTATATCTCCTCATTGGCCTTGGAACGCCTCAGGATCCCCCAGTCGGAGCTGGAGGATGTGGCCCGGAGAAGGGAAGATTGGGGTTCCTTACTGGAGCTGCTACCCCCGCGACCCAACCCCGGATAAGCGGTAGACGATGGATGGATGGATGGATGAACAAATAGCAGGTGTTTCCAGAGGCGGTTTTCCCTCATTCCCTCAAGTTCTTTTGTTTTTGCTCCCATTTTTCATGAGCTGAAATCAAAGATCTAATACTTTCTCTATGTACACAAAAGGCCTATTTCTCTCAAATATTGTTCACAAATGTGTTTAAATCTGTGTTAGTAAGCACTTCTCCCCATGCTGAGATAATCCATCCACCTCACAGGTGTGGCATATCAAGATGCTAATTAGACTGCATGATTATTGCATCATATATATCCTTATCCTTAGGCTGGTCACAATAAAAGGCCACTCTAACATGTGCAGTTGTATCTTGTATTCGGACCAATACTAATACTAATACTAATCTATCTAACTATCTCTCAATTCTTTGTCTGTCACTTTCCTTCAATCGGCGTCTCCCTTCGTTTATTTCCATCTATTTCCGCCTATTCCCGCCTATTCCCGTATCACCTCGTTTCGCTTCGTTTTGCTTCGCATCACTCCGTTTACTCGATTACCCCACCCCCTCCCTGGTAAATGCTATCTGTTGAGCAAGGATCTACAGTCTCCAGCGTTATTTTCCGCTTCGTAAAATGACAAAATACGGCAAATATTTAAAATATGTAATGGCCACATTGCATTTCTCATACTTTTGAGCGTACGTAAAAAACATTTTTGCATCAACTTTATATCATTGTATCTCCGTTTTTACGGGATCAATTTACATGAAACAAAGACTGGCAGAGCGTTTCAAGCCTGTAGTTTTGACAGAAGCAGTCAGCAATGTTGGCCGGACTGTTTTATGCAGCGCCGGTTTGAACAGGTCATGTGATCTGATCACGCCGGCGTGACGGTTACAATTAAATAATTAGATGGGGTGTAATGGGCTCCAGAGATTCTAGGGTTTCAATGATGGCAGGTCTTGTATTATTAATCTTGCAGTGGTGGTATTCTCTTTTGATTGGTTGATTCTGCATTTGCCTTAGTTCCCAACATCACACGGCTGTTAATGAATCACTTGACTACACAATAACATAAATGTACCTGTCCTCAGTCACTTGCATTATCAATACAAGAAAACTTTTTTATTTAATTTCAGATCAATGACACAAAGGTGCTCACTGAATTCATACCGAATGCTTAAAATGGACCTATTGATGGCTGATTTTCAGAAAGATTGTGTTTTTCTTTTGGTTTGGCTGAGACATGCTGGACGTGGTGTATAGCCAAATTTCTAATGGTGCTTGTTTTTGGCACACAACGCTCTGTCACACTCACTGACAACCATCATCATACTGGTAAATCATCTTCCTGAGCCATCGGATTGGATAACAGATGTTTTTTCTAAAGTTTAGGGCTGCGAACAGACCAACCAGTGCCAGTTTGGGCATTTTAAGAGCCTTTCCTCGCAGGCTAAGATTGTCCCTCGGAAATGTGTTATGTGTATCCTCAAGGACATCTGTAGTCAAGATGTTACACTCACAACAAGGACAATCCTTGCTTAATTACCCTACATGTGTAATTCCTCTGTACCCCACCAAATACACAAGTGTTGACCATCATGGTCCAGGTCACACTGTGGAAGGACACATGGGGGCTCAGGGCAGCGAACATAAAAAAAAACATATATTGCTTAGAGGGGTGACGGAGAAAACCATTGGCTCATTTTGATGGGTAAAATGCGTTAATATTATTATTATAATGAGATCATTTATAATTTAATGCTCATACAGTGAAGTAAATAAGTATTCTATCCCTTGCTAATTTTGTAAGTTTGCCCACTTACAAAGAAATGATATTAGGAGTACTTTCTTAAAGTGAAAGGACTTACCTATCCGGTCTGTCATAGCCAGAATTCTTGTTGGTTGCAAGGGGATCAAATAATTATTTCCCACCATTAAATGCAAATCAATTTATATATTTTATATGATGTACATTTCTGGATGTTCTTTTTGATATTCTGTCTCTCACTGTTAAAATACACCTACCATTAAAATGATAGATTGTTAATTTCTTTGTAAGTAGGCAAAATCAGCAAGGGATCAAGTACTTATTTTTTTCCACTGACATATTTTTACAGATATATACATCAATGCAATGTTCACATATAAAGCATATAGATTTTCTGTTTAATATCTATGTGTGATCAATCACACAATAAGATCCAGTGTGAAGCTGAGTACAGAGGGCAGTACGCTGTGAAGTCTGAGCAGAACTCACTTTTGGATCAAAAGCAGAGTCTCAGGTTTGTATTGATACAGCAGCACCACCTGCTGTCCAAACCAACACATTACCAGTTGAAGACAAACAGAACAGAAGTAGAAATCCTGTTCCATGTTTAACCTGTGTTGGAAGAGTTACTTAGATCTATTAAAAGTAGCAATACTATGTAAAAAATAGTATAAGTTCTGCATTCAAAATTGTACTTATTAAAAGGGTCAAAAGTCCTAGCAACAAAATTAAAAAAAGTAAAAAGTAAAACGTATTAAAATAATTCTCAATTATATATAATATATTATTGGATTATAAGTATTGATGGATTAATGTGTACATCACTTTAACACTGCCATTGGTAATGGTGGAGCTCATTTTAATTACTTTATATAACGCTGGATAGTTTAATCTGTATTACTACATAATTTATTAATTCATTTATATTTGTATTAATAAACTGAATCTGTTAAAAAAGTAACTAATGTATTGCAGTAAAAATTACAATAATGGCTTTCAAATTATAGTGGAGTAGAAGTATAAAGTAGCATAAAATGGAAATACTCAAGTAAAGTACAAGTACCTCAAAATTTAACATAAATACAGTACTTGAGTAAAAGTACGCAGTTACTTCCCATCACTGCATTTAAAAATTAATCTTACGAATTAATAACATTTTCTACAAACGCTCTTTAGTTTGTAGACGTTTCTAAAAGCAGAACTTCAAGCTTCTTCAAGTCTTCTGTCTGTGGTAATAAGTTTTACCCTTAATTAACACCTCGTTATTAAATATTATCAACCTGTCTCTATTATCTAATCAAATCAAATCAAAGTTATTCATATAGCCCAATATCACAAATTATACATTTGTCTCAGTGTGCTTTTCAGCAGCAGTCACTAACAGGTGGACCGCGGTCCGGGTCCGACCCAGACGCCGACCTATCCGGGTCCGGATAATCAATAAATAAAAAAATTATTAAGGGATTTTCAATTTTGACGTGGGCACTTCTATTTTTACTGGCGCAGCTTTTTTCGTTTTTACGACACTGGTTTAGCGGTTCAGGAAACTCACAGACCAATTATATACGAGTTAAGCCATCCCACGTGATGCTACTCAGCCAATCAAATCCGTGCATTCCAACCGGCAAACATTGCGACTCTGAATACAGACAGATGAGGCGAGAGGCGAGTGACAGACGGAAAGACGAGTTAGCGATACAGGAAGAGAAGACGGAGAAAGGGAGAGAAACACAGATGAAGAGACGAGTGAGTGGCAGACAGGGAGAGAAAAATAAATACTCATGGCGGTCTCCAAGAAGAGAGAAGTCAACAGAGCTTTCAACCCAGAATGGACAGACTCATTCATGTTCATCCTTCCCACTGGGAGCACACAACCAGTGTCTCATATGCCCAGAGACCGTGGTGCTCATTAACAGTGGTGATGTGAAACGCCACTATGAGGCAAAGCACAACGTTTTTGACCAAACAAACCCAATCAAGTCTGAACTGAGCGCACAGAAAATAAGCACTCAGTGCCCAATGTGATTTTGATTTGTGACAAAATAGAGCAAATAGTCACCTGTCAGCATCATCAGCCACAGAGAACAGTTTAACACAGAATGTGCTAGCCTAGGTTAAACTGTTCAATTGTTAATTGTGTTGAGACTGATTTATTCTAACATTGGTTGAGACTGTTAAATCAAGATATGAAACAGTTAAGGAAAAAGGGAAACTCAAGCTGCTGCTACACTTTATTTAACTTTTCTAAGATTAAGCACTTTATTTTAAGATGCACATTTTTTCAAAAGCTATTTTATTTATTTTCTCAATTTTATTATTTCTGCATTTAATTGCAGCCCGAGAAGAACATTATACATATCTACAGTATTATATATATCTGTATAGTTCAATGTTAAGTGACAATAAATATTGACTAAATGTTTTTAAATTGTACTTTCTTTATTAGAATTGACAGTCAGTTGTTGATTACGTGCAGACGTTGAAACAGCTACTAGGCTACTTCAATATATATATCACACTAATTGATAACGCAAGTTGTCACGCGTTCCACCCACTATTAGTTTGTTTTCATTTGGTTTTACCTTGTCAGTAATTCTCTTATCATTTCAGATCCTGGTCCATCCTCACTGCCTGCAATCAACTTATTCCCCTCACCTGGTTTCCACAGCCCATCTCCTCACCTGCTTCTCATTCCCTCATTAGTTCTCTCAGAAGATATACAGGACTGTCTCAGAAAATTAGAATATTGTGATAAAGTTCTTTATTTTCTGTAATGCAATTAAAAAAACAAAAATGTCATGCATTCTGGATTCATTACAAATCAACTGAAATATTGCAAGCCTTTTATTATTTTAATATTGCTGATTATGGCTTACAGCTTAAGAAAACTCAAAAATCCTATCTCAAAAAATTAGAATAGTTCCTCAGACCAAGTAAAAAAAAAGGATTTATAACAGCAAAACAAAATCAAACATTTGAAAATGTCCATTAATGCACTCAGTACTTGGTTGGGAATCCTTTTGCACGGATTACTGCATCAATGCGGCGTGGCATGGAGGCAATCAGCCTGTGGCATTGCTGAGGTGTTATGGATGCCCAGGATGCTTCAATAGCGGCCTTTAGCTCATTAGCATTGTTGGGTCTGGTGTCTTTCAGCTTCTTCTTCACAATACCCCACATATTCTCTATGGGGTTCAGGTCAGGGGAATTGGCAGGCCAATCGAGGACAGTAATGCCATGGTCAGTACACCAGTTACTGGTGGTTTTGGCACTGTGGGCAGGTGCCAGATCATGCTGGAAAATGAATTCCTCATCTCCATAGAGCTTTTCAGCAGACGGAAGCATGTAGTGCTCTAAAATCTCTTGGTACACAGCTGCATTTACTCTGGGCTTGATGAAACACAGTGGACCAACACCAGCAGCTGACATGGCTCCCCAAACCATCGCTGACTGTGGGAACTTCACACTGGATTTCAAGCAACTTGGATTTTGCTCCTCTCCAGCCTTTCTCCAGACTCTGGCGCCTTGACTTCCAAATGAAATACAAAACTTGCTTTCGTCTGAAAAGAGGACTTTGGACCACTCTGCAACTGTCCAGTGCTTCTTTTCCATAGCCCAAGTCAGACGCTTCTTCCGTTGTCTTGAGTTCAGAAGTGGCTTGACCATGGGAATACGGCTATTGTAGCCCATTTCCCGGACACGTCTGTGAACAGTGGCTTTTGATACCTGGACTCCAGCTTCAGTCCACTGTCTTTGAAGCTCCCCCAAATTCTGGAAGCGACTCTTCTTCACAATGCTGTTAAGGCTGCGGTCATCTCTCTTGGTTGTGCAGCGTTTCCTGCCACATTTCCCCCTTCCAACAGACTTTTTGTGGATGTGCTTTGAAACTGCACTCTGTGAACAGCTTGCTCTTTGAGACATTTCTTTTTGTGTCTTACCCTCCTGATGGAGGGTGTCAATGATGGTCCTCTGGACAGCAGTCAGATCAGCAGTCTTCCCCATACTTGTGATTTAGTTTACTGAACCAAGCTGAGTGTTTTTCAAGGCTCAGGAAACCCTTGCAGGTGTTTCGAGTTAATTAGACGATTCAAGTGATTCGTTGAACACCCTACTAGTATACTTTTTCATGATATTCTAATATTTAGAGATAGGATATTTGAGTTTTCTTAAGCTGTATGCCATAATCAGCAATATTAAAATAATAAAAGGCTTGCAATATTTCAGTTGATTTGTAATGAATCCAGAATGTATGACATTTTTGTTTTTTTAATTGCATTACAGAAAATAAAGAACTTTATCACAATATTCTAATTTTCTGAGACAGTCCTGTATATACCAGGTCTCTCCCACTTGTTCCCTGCCAGATTGTCTTGTGTTTTCCTGCCAAGCTCTCCAGCGATCGTTGAGTTTACCTGTTTAGTTTTCCTGACCTGCCCATTTTGACCCTGCTGCCTGTTTCTGGACTCCGATTCTTCTGCCTGCCCCTTACTGGATTTGTTTGCCTTTTAGTTGAATACCCCTGCTGTACAGGATATGACACTCTCTGTCCTTAGACCCTCACATCGCACAAGGAAAATCTTCCTAAAAGACACCCCATAATTAAAGGGGGAAAAAATGGAAGAAACCTAATGGAGAGCAACTGAGGAGGGATGCCCTCGTTTGTAGCACAAGGCAGTTCACAATATCCGGATATTCAATCGGAGGTAATGAATCTAAATCCTCAATATAAGCCGACGGCTTTAGCGTGTACGGTCAAGGCCGCAAATTTGGACTTTCTCTGAATCTTACCTTTGCAGAGGACTCCAGATAGTCACAATACTTTGAAGAAGTCGGAGTTGTATTGCTGTTGTTGTTCGCTTTAGACGCCATTGTTGATTTGTATATCATCCAACATGGCGTTGCACACATACGTCACACAGTTGTCACGTGTTTGCACACCATCTATAGCTGCCGTGTGTACAGGATAAACATAGTACAAATACAACATTTGACAGAAATTATGTTGTGTTGAAAAAAGAGAAAGTATGGATGAATCCAGGAAAATGTCAAGGCTTCCCGGTGTCCAGCAGGACCAGGGCAGCAGGAGCAGCCACGATTCCTGATCCAGACGTAAACTTTATCAGTGGCAACCTGCCACATGAGAGACACAGAAACTCCAGGGATGATGCCCCGGATGCTGTGTTAGTAACATACATTTACATAAATGCATACAGATGGAGGGGAGGAAGAGGAGGAAGAGAAGGAGTGCAGGGAGGTGTCCCCCGGGAGTCTAAGCCTATAGCAGCATAACTAGGGGCTGATCCAAGGCAAACCTGAGCCAGCCTTAACTATAAGCTTTATCAAAAAGGAAAGTCTTTAGCCTTCTCTTAAATGTGGAGAGTGTGTCTGCCTCCCGACATCTTATCTGGCTACGTACCAAAATCCTTTAAAGTAGCTGTAATAAAACCACTTCTTAAAAAAAAAGCCTAGTCTTGATCCAGAGGTTCTAGCCAACTAGAGACCAGGCTGGAGGCGGGCGGGACCGCTCAGGAGGCCGGCAGAGAGGCCGGCATCCAGCAAATAACACAAACCAAACTGAGGAAGACATGGGGTAGACACAGGTAAGCACGGCGGGCAGCACGGCGGGCAGCACGGCGGGCAGCACGGCGGGCAGCACGGCGGGCAGCACGGCGGGCAGCACGGCGGGCAGCACGGCGGGCAGCACGGCGGGAAACAGGCACATAATATGAAAGACAATCCGACAAATATATACACAGACACCAAACGAGGGAAAGAGACACACCTGGGGAGAAGGCAAAAACACAAGGTCAGGAAGTAATACAAGACGTGACACAAGGGGGAATGAATATTTCAAAATAAAACAGGAAACAGTACAAACAGATCGTGACAACTGTACATTTAGAGAATGTGAAGAGAAGTGAATGTCTCTTTCACTCATACTCATACTCATACTAGTGTGGAAAAGTAAGCGCTGTGAGTAGGTTTTCCAGTTCTACGATGTTCTGCTCTGTCCTGAAATGTAGTTCAATGGTTTGTGGTTGAGACCAGTCCTAGAAGAGATCACCAGTAGAGATCCCCGGGGTCGGTGCTCCTACGGATTTGTGCCTTCCAAACTAACTGTGGGAAGACTTCCATGGCCTGCAGTGTGACAGTGCTTGTCTTTCAGTTGTGTTATCTTTAATTCTGTACATTTTTCTTTCTCCCTTATTTCCCTGTGGAAACATAGTTCAACATAATATTATAAAGACTGTTTCTGTTGTATGAACCTGTATTTGACATAACTTTCATTTATTTAAAAAGCTGAAAAGGACACATTTCCTCTTGTTACCAGTATGCTTTTAATTTGAAACATTTGCAGGAAGTGTTGGGTTACAGTGTCAGTGAAAAAGAAGACAATGTGAAAATGACTGGAAATAATTAGTAAATGAAAATAGTATTTCTGTTAGAGAAGTAGCTAATAGTTGAATTCGTATTCTATTATTTATTCATTATTGCTATTCAGTTAGTTCAACATTCAGCCGCCTGTCTTCTCACAGGAAAAAGAAACGGGATCACTAATTGGCCATTATTGACCTCCCTCCACTGGCTACTTGTCAGTTTCAACATTGATTTTAATGCTTGTTTATGATGTTTTTAAATGTTGGCAGGAATACAATTTGTGTTTGGAAACGCTAAATCCTTTTTGGTTTGGTAAGTGAAAGTCCTGCATTCAAAATCTTACTTAAGATCAGCAAAATGTGCTGACGGTATCAAAGTAAAAGTATGGCCTATTTTTTATGATTTTTTTTTATTGGAAAAAAAGAAAAAGGGCATTCACGTCTCATGCTCCTTTTTGTGTGGAAAGGGGTTAACGCTATACAGATATTTTTAAAATATTGTTTCAAAATCGCCCCAAAACTCCCTTTCATATCTTACAATGTAATCTACCGGGCGCTAGGACCCTGGGGAAAAGGGTGCCGCCATAGACTGTACATAGATATCTGTAACTTCTGACGAGTCATGCTGGAGACGAGAGGTGTGAAATTGTAAGAAGTTATTAATATGTGTTAGCTCTTTAACTTTTAATAACTCTAGGAAATGGAAAAGTGTAGTAACATTAGGTATTCTATGTTTGTTGGTGTACTGCCAGTAGTCAATAGTAACTGGCTAGCTACAGAACAGCTAACGTTTGTTCGCTATGGAAAACAATTGTAAGCAGGAAAGGGTGAATAGCTATTCTAACTATTATAATCTGCCAATGTTCATTGATCAGATGGATATAAGAAGATTCCTAAGGAAAGGTGGTAGCTTTGCCACAGGGAAGCAGCAGCAAAGAACAAGTGATTTTGGAGCCAACAGTGTGATGGAGGTTAGTTCAGGTCTAGGAGTAAATGAGCAATTTTTGGATTGAAGTCCTGTAATAGGCCACAGTACTGGCTAAATAAATCATTAATGAAAACACACAGCCCAAAGTTCCAGAGAATAATGCATTTGTTTAACACACATGACAGTGAACACACTTACACTATACATGTCACCATTTTGAACATGACGTTTGGATGCCATGAAATTTACTTTAGTGTCTCGATCAGTTAATAAATCATTGTTTAAACTTATTTTAAAGGTCATGCAGAAGGAGAGGCAGATATATTTTTCATATTAGTGTTGAGATCTCATAGCACAATAAATCAACACCTTGAACGGGGCCATTTTGCGCAATGATTACTTTTACTTTGGATACTTTAAGAACAATTTGCTGCTCATACTTGTATGCATTTTCCCTTAAGTAAGATTTTGAATGCAGAACCTTTACTTATAACAAAGTATGTTTTCATGGTGGTATTGCTGCTTTTACTCAAGTAAAATATCTGAGTTATTTTTACTACATTGAGTACTTGAATACGTATTCTTTACACCACTGATTGTCTATTACTGTATTTGACCACAGAGTGGCAGTAGAGCTTTACTAATGTCTTATGAGCAGCAGGTACACCCATAAAACCATCTGTAATACATTTTTGCAGCATTGCGGTCTAACCTCAATCTCTCCCTCTCACACACACTCTCTTGACTTCTTTCTCTTCATCACTCTCTCTTGATCTGTATCTATTTTGCTTTCTCCCTACTCATCTCTGTGTTACTTTCCCTATACTCATTAATTTTCTATCTCCGCTTATGCTTACAGTACACCCCATCTCTCTGCAGCAGTTTGTGATTCTATACAGCAGAGATCCAGCTGGCCACAAGTACATATCGTACTTTGCAACAACCCTTAATATTATATAGTATGTGTATGTGATGTCTGCAATGATGTGTGTGAGAGTGTGTGTTTGAGCTCTCTCTCTCTCTCTCTCTCTCTCTCTCTCTCTCTCTCTCTCTCTCTCTCTCTCTCTCTCTCTCTCTGCTGCAGTCTCCTGATGTCATACATCATATCCAGTGCAACACTTAGCATCCTACTGTATTCAATGTGATGTCTATATAGTGAGTGTATGTGTTTGCAGTTTATCACCTACCTATAATAGACTTTATAAGAAGTGAATGTAGTCACATAGACGTCACCCCTTGGTTTGTTGACTACCCTTTTAAAGCCTAAAGTTTGACGTATTAGCCGTCGCCATCTTGGTTTTTGGCTGTTGCCATTTAGTTTTTTTGGAACCAGAAGTGATATGAGAAGGTACAACGGACCGCTAAACAGGACAAGTGTAGGCAACCAAAATTGTTACAATTAACTTTGATGAACTGAAAACACTGTGAAAGGTTTAAAGTTCTAAGACGAAAACATGGACAACACCCAAACCGGACAACTCCGTGGTAGTAACCTGTCGCATTATCACAAGGTAGCCCCGCCCTAAAGCATACGCTGCTCTATCTTCTATTTTACTCTAAATGGGACCATAATTTACATCATAAACATCATGCTGTATTGAGACCATAAACTCATCAGGAAAATGTTTACTGACGTGATAAATCATCTAAGAAATCACATCATATTCTTATAGACTTCTATACAACTTGGTCTTATTTTTGCAACCAGTGGCGTTGCCCCCTGCTGGCCACTAGAAAGAATGCAAGTTTAAGGCACTTTCACATTGGTTTCAGTTTTCAGTTCCCTCTTGCTACACATTCTATGCCTACTGTTTATACAGCATATCCAGCGGTGTATATAGCAATACATTATCACCACATCCTTTTACAAATACAAACATGACATGGATATAATGGGTGTAATGGCTCTACAGGGGTTTCATGCTATTTTATTCTGTTCATAGTGGCTGTAATTGGAGTTGTGAGTTCTTAGACAACTAGAGCTACAGTATGAATTTACAGGTACAGTTAGAAATGACTGGAATATACTTCAGTAAGTCAGAGTAAAGACAGTATATAATACTGCACAACAAACTGAAATTATTTTCAAATGACCAATGGGAAGGTCAAACAATAATGCAATTCTAAATCTTCACAGATCTTTCATTTTCATATTCAGATATATTGTAAAAATAAAGTCGAACTTTATTGTATTTTTCTTCCATTCTATATTTAAGTTTCTTGATCAACTTATTTTAATTGTTCTTGCTATGTTTATGTTTTGTAGTAATACATCAAAGCAAATTCCTTTTATTTGAAAACCATCTTGGCAATAAACCAGATTCTGATTGTGGAATTTAAATCAGAATTATCGTAACATCAAACATCAAAATTCAATGTGCAAAGTGTGTATTTATTTATTCTATTGACTTTATTTGTGATTAGTTGTCATGAATGAATGAATGATTAAAATAAGATATTAATTGGCCATAAATGGCAAGATACTGGCACAGATAATGAATTCCCCTTAATTTATTCAAGTTTAAATCAACTGGCATCATCATAAGGCGACCTGACTAAAACCACGAGGTATGAGACGATAAGGAAACAACAAGTTCATCCCCTAGTGAGATAGTTATTTTACTTTACGATAAAACCATTAAAATGTAATCATAAAGTCAGTAAACAATACTGTATAAGATGAGCTCACTTTAGCTACCGGCCATACAAAGTGAGGCTGTAACTACAGAGCACCTGAGTGTATTGAATTTAATTCAGCTTTTCATTTGAATGTGTTACTTTTTTCTTTATGTATGAGTTACATAGTTTAGCTTGAAGGTGTAGTAATAGATATGCCAGTGGGTGAAATAGATATGTGGGCTTAAGTTATGACATATGATATGGATCACCTGATTAGCCTGTTCATGTTTTACATAATATTAGTGAAAATTTGCTTATCAAGTACAGTATTTGTCTTTTCTATTTTGCAAGGCTAATTTCCCACCAGATCACCACCATGGCACAGGCAAGACTTGTGACCTAAAGCAGTGATTTTCAACCCCGGTGCCCCCCCGGTCGCACAAACCTGTTTGAGAAACACTGTTATAGAGGGTATTTTGCCCAGATATGAATACAGGTGTCCCTTGAGATTTTGGCTTGGTCTTTGGTGTGCCTTGGCCACAGAAAGGTTGAAAACCACTGACCTAAAGTATAATGTTATCATTATCTGTCTCATTATCTGTGATGCAGCAAACAAAATAGGGTACACTAAGGTGTTGCTAGGGGATGATCATGAAAAACAAAACGCCTAAACCCCAATCTTTTAAGAAAAGTGATGATCCATGCAAAGAGGAGATTTAACTGGGTTTACATCCCAGCCTATGATATCCTTACATCAATAAACATTCCTAACTATAGCCAAAAGAAGACTAGTGATTGTTTTATGAAGAAAAATGGACATGTAGAACACATAATTCATTTAAAGATTGTGTCTTCTGTAAAGTGATATCCAAATGTCTTAAGCTCTAATAATTCATTTATAATTGCTTATAGGTAAAACACAAAGCAGCCATTGCAATGGTGTATCAGTAATGTGAGTACAGGAAAGGAGTTCTCCAGAATTAAAAATGTCTTTGTACACACACACACACACACACACACACACACACACACACACACACACACACACAAACGCTGCGCTACAATATGTGCAGAACACAAAACTGGATTCTCAAATGGAGAAACAGGAGAGTCATCTGGTTAAAGACTTTTACACTCTCCCGCAACACAGAATGTCAATAATACACGATACCTGCACATAGCTGAGTATAACCTCCAGTGGGTCACGGTTGAGAGTTCTGGCTTTGAAAATTCACATTTTACAGAAAGTTAGTTTGATAGAAGCTTCACGTCTTAATTATGAGTCTATATGAATGACACTTATGTCGGTAGAATCTTGCTGTCTTTGTAAACCTGCTTTTAGGTTTACTTAGTGATATATTTAGGGTCCGAGCACTGACAACATCAGTGTTGAAGGACCCTATGGAAACTGTAGGAATTATTATTATTATTATTGTCATTATTTGTATTATTATTGTTATTATTATCAGGGTCCGAGCACTGACAATGTGAGGGTCAAAGGCTGAAGACCTCTAGATGCCAATATTGACTCATAGTCACATGTGACAAACATAAGCATCCTGCCAGAAACTGCAACTCACATGTATGTGCGAGGACCCGTTCATCGCTGGTCCCAGCGGTTTAATTTTGTATTACTTTTGCAGGTTTAGCGGTCGCAAAAGCCACACAATCGTTTAGTGAATTCACCCCCTGACTCTGCAACCTTTGAAAAACAGTTGGTATTGTCTGAAAGTTTCTGCTCTCAATCTCTGAGACATATTTTGTCTCAGTTGGTATAGACCAAATCACAGCATAAGGAAGAGTGAAGTGTGGGGTGGGGTTCCAAGAGCAGCCTGTGTCAGGCTTGGAGGCCAGGCTTTAATTCATGTTTGGTTTGAGCCCAGATGATATAATACCTTATCAGAGAGGACGGACTTTACGAAGCAACAGAGAGTGTGTATTGAATCATCAATTTGTTCACAAACACACCACTTTTGATCTGTCCTCTCTCAATGTCCGCAGACTGAATGGAGTGTGTGAATTAGAAGGAAGTGAAAGATTGCTTTACTGCTCTGCTATGTAGATTATATATGCAGTGCCATTAGAGAACATTTCCATAATAAAAAAAATAAGTGCTAAGTGCTTATTTTAACATGCTACACTTCTACTTCAGTACATAGCAGATCGACAAATTGTGCTTTTTACATTTATTTCACATCTTAAATTACTAGCTACTTTTTTGGATTATTTCACAGCTCCATTTACTTGCTACTTTTTTGGATTAGGATTTAACAAAGATATATGATTAGTGATTAAGCATATGACATATCACGTATACATTGTTACATGTTAAACTACCTGTATACTGTTATATACTAACAGTATATAAGACCAGCTAAAACCTTTTAATCAGTGACATTAGATGTACACAAAAAAGACAGGAAAAAAAGAGCGGTGCAAATTTATGAGTAAAAAAGAACAACATACAATAAAAGAAAAACACTAAATAAATAAATCACATTTGTTTGTTTTTTAAAACAACAGGTTTGAGTTCAGGCTAGGCTACAGCAGGTCAATTGAGTTAAAGTCTTATAAATGGTTTGTTCATATTTTAATTGTAATGGTTTGATTTTGTAAAATTACATTTCTAATTTCCTGTTTAGGCAGGATGGACGCAATGTTTTTAGTGGCCTCTGCCATGCTTGCCGTGCACACACAAAGGGAGGCACGCACTTACTGACACTCCTGTAGGCCTATTAATAGACATTCAAAGCTTCATTCAAAGACCTCAATAGAAGTTAGGAATATAAAGAAAAAAGACATTCTGTAGAACCAATTTACAGAGCCATGGCTCTGTATGAACACCGTTTTTTTAGCAGTAGGTCTGGCCCTCCAAATACTAGAACTTATTGTTGAAGGCCTGTCTGCAGCCAAGCGAAGCCTCATTGAAGTCCATGCTTCCCAACACTCTATTAATGTTATCTGCCTCTAAGAAACCTACATTGTTACAGAGGAAGCAGGCTGTTACGCCATTAATGGCGTGCACACTAACAATGCAGAAGCAAACCACTTGAGATCCAATGTTGGGTGATAAGGCTTGGCTCACAGAGGGTGTTCCAGTTCATCCAAAAGGTGTTGAATGGGGTTGAGGTCAGGGCTCTGTGCAGGCCAGTCAACTTTAACATCAATCTGGGAAAAAGAAACAGGAAAGGACTAAACACAAGCACACTAATGTATATAATATATTTGTGCAC
This sequence comes from Cottoperca gobio, assembly GCF_900634415.1. NCBI lineage: Eukaryota > Metazoa > Chordata > Actinopteri > Perciformes > Bovichtidae > Cottoperca > Cottoperca gobio. The sequence continues at coordinate 23,456,088 of NC_041364.1, forward strand.
TGCAGCATCGACTGCACTTGTTTATTTAATGTTTATTTGTATAGGGACAACTATATAGCATGAGCCAATGCAAAATACCACAACATGTATAGCTATATAAATACTATATAACATACATATAAAATATATGAAGATATATATAGAAGAAAACATGATGGAATAACATCACATTAAAAATCAATGACATACACCCACTGGCATTTTAAGATATAACTTTATAGTTTAGCCTTTGCCTATGTGGTACTGTTTGGCGATTTAACAAAGCAGAGGCACCAGAGGCATATCCCTTTAATTCAGGTTGAAATCAGTGAAACATTACACTTTAGTAAATGTCCATTTTGCTTCTCGATCTGATTGCTATGGCACCATATTGACTATATACAAAGCCAGTATTTAACCATCTAATGAAAGTGGTAACATGTCTTGTTCTAGATATATTTAGGAACCCATTCTTTGAAGAAATCCTCTGCTACACCCGGAGTGATGCATTTCACAGTCTGGTTTCATCTGGAGAAAACAGCAGAACAATATGTCGGTTTGTCTAAGAAGTGATGTCTCTATGTAGTCACACTGGCTGATAAAAAAAAAAGAAAAAATACAGAAAAAGAAAAAGTGCAGAAAAACAAACCTAAAAAGATGTCAGGTCACAGCAATGAGCACTTGATAAGAAGGTTTTGCATATTTTGGGCTAGGTTTAGTTCTAATGAAGTCTTCATTTGGACAGACAGTTTTCTCGGATCAATATGTAAAACTTCTTACCCACAGAACTTCAAAGGGATCATAAATAGTTTGATTGTGAAATCAGGATAGGCTTTATGTCATTGATCTTTCATGTAATGTTATTCTATCATGTTTTCTTCTGTTTTGTATGTATTTTATATAGTATTTATATAGCTTGAAATGCTGTTGTATGGTTCATGCTATATAGTTATCCCTATACAATTTATTTATTTTCCCAGTTTGATGTTAAAGAAGTTGACTGGCCTACACAGAGCCCTGACCTCAACCCCATTCAACACCTTTTGGATGAACTGGAACACCCTCTGTGAGCCAAGCCTTATCACCCAACATCAGTGTTGGACCTCAAGTGGTTTGCTTCTGTAATGTTAGTGTGCACACCATTGATGGCGTAACAGCCTGCTTCCTTTGTACCAATGTAGGTTTCTTAGAGGCAGATAACATTAATAGAGTGTTGGGAAGCAGGGACTTCAATGAGGCTTCACTTGGCTGCAGACAGTTCTTCAACAATAATTTGTAGTATTCAGAGGGTCAGGCCTACTGCTAAGCACTGTCCATTCTCTCTCTGCACAGAAAAAAACGATGTTCATACAGAGCCTAGGCTCTGTAAATTGGTTCGACAGAATGTCTTTTTTCTTAACTTCTATTGAGGTATTTGAATGGAGCTTTGAATGCCTATTAATAGGCCTACATGTGTGTCTGTCATTCTATTGAGGTCTTTTATAAGACTTTACCTTGATTGACCTGCTGTAGCCTAGCCTGAACTCAAACCTTCCTCCTGCACCGCATAGACTTAAATTACGTGCTCACTTGTCAAATGCATCAAGGAAGATTGCTGCAGAGGCGTTTTCTATTTGTTTATGCCCTTTTCTATGGACAGTCAACTTCTCATGGCAGTTTTAATTTCGTTTTCAGCACCTAAAAAGAGAGTTTCGTTGAGTACGAAGTTGAGGTCAGCAATGATGCCTTGGTCACCTCCGTGATGTACTCTGCGCGCAAACGTGAAGAGATCTGCTTGTCTGCCTGTGTAAGCATGATGCCATAAAATTCACTGTCTTATCTCATTAAATTTCATCTCCTCTTCACCTGGCCCATATGTACAATATATCCTTCAGGCTGGCTAGGGTCATGTTCATGATAGGTTAGATGGAGAAGATGTTAACATCTCCTCTTTGGAACGTGAGGTTCATGCTGTTCACCAGGGCCAGTAGGTCAGTCAGCAAATGAGTCAAGGCAGGAAACATGTACTGTTGGAGGTGCTTTCTGATACTTCCTCCAACTCCAACACTAGAGCAGCCTAGTTGACACTTTAGGCCTTAACTGCCCTCTCCAGGTTAGGATACAGGTAGCTCGGGGTGTTTGTATTACAACCCAAGTTGTGTTATTAATGCCTCGTTACAGGTAACCTGCTATTGCTCTACATCAGTGGTCTTCGCTATGTTTTACATGAGAGCCACATTGATAGGACAAAGTCAATAGGAGAGCCACTTTTACCGCAAAGTATGAAAAACTACATTCAGTCATAAAAAGCATGTCTGCTTATTAATCTGTCATCCCACCCAGAACATACAATATGCAATGAGGCCAACCAATATCCACAAATCCCATCTCCAGCATCTTCCTCTTGATTTGCGGTTGTTGGATACTCCAAAGCCAAATCTTAATTTTCCTCGTTTGTCACGCATTGTTTCTGTCCACCTGGTGTGCAATTTATTTTTAATAAGAAATCGATCCATTGTACGTCTGTAGAAAAACGTGCTAACTAGCATGAAATGGTGAAATTAGTCGAGCGTAGCCAAGCCAACGCAAGTATGAAGTGCCAGGTTGGTCGTAGTATCCTCCAATTTAAATGCTCAAATTTAGCGATATAATAATTTTTTGTAAATGTCCATACTCAGAAGCATGGTTATGATAAAATAATTTTAATGACCTTAAGTTAATTTTTTTTCTATACTAGCCCACCATGTATCTACCTGTCCAAGAGCACATTTGCCATTGTAGTGCTGATCGACCGCCAAAACGGACAACTCCGCAGTGAGTCAGTATAAATATCTTGTTTCTAGTCTATATTTGCATCTTTTATCAATTATTGTTATATATAATTTTTATTATTTGTTGGCTAATAGAGCAGACACTTTCAGTGTTTTAATGGGTCATATGTAATAGCTTGCTTTCATGAAATATCTGTATTGACTGCATAATCATGTCTATCACCCCTTTATTTACCCTACTGCCATGCGAGCCACCAATTAAAGTTTGGTGAACCACGCAATTAGTAACACTGCTCTATATGCTTTACCATGGACACGGTCTGGTTGACTACTCTGCAGCCTTCATGTGGCCCACTGTGTGAGAGGAACACACTACTGTATGGAAAACATAATTGAAGCTTGTCCTCTCCAAAGTCTAAAAGGAGAATTAGGGATTGTACACTGTCTACATTGACAACAATAGATTTGAGGATGCAAAATATATATGCCTGTGCATGGCTCCTTTGTCACCCTCCATACAGCAGACCAGGAGGCAACTGTTTAGCTCAAGGACTTTGAAATTGCTAAATAAATAAATAGTGTTGAACCTCACTAATGCACTTCGAGCTGAATGGGAGCAAATTCCTCTACCGATTTGGTCATTCTGATCAGTGCCTCCCGACAGCCCACATGCTTTTCTTTGCCTCATGGTGTATTATGTGTCACATTCACATAACATAATACTTTCTATCCTGGATAGGTAAAATAAAAAAAATAAAAAATGCAAATGCATTAACATACAGCTGTGTGTAGGTATGATTTAGTTCAGTGATCTGTGACCATATGCCATCTAGAGTCAAGCTAATCAGTGAAATGAGCAGGGATGTTTGTGTATCATACACAACGCTGTCAATCTATGATATAGTTGAATTATGTTTATAGCTGACATCAAAATGCAACTCCAGTGTGCACTAAAGTTGGTTTTGTCATGCCCTCACTCAAATTAAAATGATCAAGCATGATTTTTCCCTGGGCATCCTTAATTAATACACGCTGGTTTATGGTTTGTATGTTTATTGAGACAAAATGTTACTATCCAATCATCTTCATGGTTTTCTGCAGGAAAGGTTGCTTCTTCTTAATTTGTTACATGTGGAATCAAATCAAGCCTCTCTGGGAACCATCACCTTATCGTGGTGCAGAGGTTTGTGTGTCCCTATGAACCTGAGAGCTGTGTTGTCTGGAACCTAGTGCTCCTGGTAGGGTCTCCCAAGGCAAATTGGTCTCAGGCGAGGGGCCAGACTAAGAATGGTTCAAAAACGACTTCATGAAAAAAAGGGAAAGGAAAGGAGAAACCCTGCCCGGAGGAAGCCCGGGGCCCCCGTCTGGAGCCAGGCCCAGAGGGAGGGCCCGACAGCGAGCGCCTGGTGGCCGGGTTTGCCACGGAGCCCGGTCAGGCACAGCCCGAAGAAGCTACATGGTGCCTCCCATCCATCCATCCTGTGGGCCCACCACTCATGGGAAAAACCGCTGGGGTCGGGTGCGCTGTCAGTGATGGTCTGGGACCTCGACGGACCAGACCCGGGCAGCAGAGGCTGCCTCTGGGGACGTGGAATGTCACCTCTCTGTGGGGGAAGGAGCCGGAACTAGTGCGGAAGGTGGATCGCTACCAGTTGGATCTGGTGGGGCTAACCTCTACGCATAGTCTTGGCTCTGGAACCATACTCCTGGATAGGGGTTGGACTCTATTCTTCTCCGGAGTTGCCCAAGGTGTGAGGCGTCGGGCTGGGGTGGGGATACTCACTAGCCCCCGGCTGAGCACCGCTACGTTGGAGTTTACCCCGGTGGAGGAGAGGGTCGCCTCCCTACGCCTTCGGGTTATGAAGGGGAAAACTCTGACTGTTGTTTGTGCCTATGCCCCAAACCGTAGTTCGGAATATTCGGCCTTCTCGAAGACCCTGAATGGAGCCCTGCAGGGGGCTCCAGTAGGGGACTCCGTAGTCTTGCTGGGAGACTTCAAAGCACACGTGGGAAATGATGGAGACACCTGGAGAGGCGTGATTGGGAGGAAGGGCCTCCCTGATCTAAACCCGAACGGCCGTTTGTTGTTGGACTTCTGTGCTAGTCATGGAATGGCCATAACAAACACCATGTTCGAACATAAGGATGCTCATAAGTGCACATGGTACCAGAGCACCCTAGGCCAAAGGTCAATGATCGATTTTGTAATCGTATCATCTGATCTGAGGCCGCATGTTTTGGATACTCTGGTGAAGAGAGGGGCAGAGGTGTCGACTGATCACCATCTGGTGGTGAGTTGGATCAAGGGGTGGGGGAAGACTCTGGACGGACCTGGTAAACCCAAACGGGTAGTGCGGGTGAACTGGGAACGTCTGGAGGAAGGATCTTCAACTCACACCTCCAAGCTTTTCAGACATCCCTGTGGAGGTTGGGGGCATTGAACCTGAGTGGGCGATATTCAAAACCTCTATTGGTGAAGCTGCGGTGATAAGCTTTGGTCTCAAGGTGCGGTAACACTCGAACACCGTGGTGGACCCCGGTGGTCAGGGAAGTCGTCCAACTGAAGAAGGAGCCCTTTCGGGTTGTTATCCAGGAGGACTCCGGAAACAGTTGCAGAGTACCGAAGGACTAGAAGGGCGGCAGCCTCTGCCGTGTCAGAGGCAAAGCAGCGGGTGTGGGAGAAGTTTGGAGAAGCTATGGAGAAGGACTTTCGGTCGGCACCGGGGTGCTTCTGGAAAACCATCCGGCACCTCAGGAGGGGGAAGCGAGGAACCATCCAAGCTGTGTACAGCAAGGGTGGGACCCTGCTGACTTTGACTGAGAAGGTTATCGGCAGGTGGAATCCGACTACCACGGCCTCTATGGTAGAGGCAGAGCTGGAAGCTGATGGGGGATTATCGTCAATTTCCCTGACGGAAGTCACTGAGGTAGTCAAACAACTCCACAGTGGCAAAGCCGCAGGGGTTGATGAGCTCCGTCCAGAAATGCTGAAGGCTTTGGGAGTTGAGGGGATGTCTTGGTTGACACGCCTCGTCAACATTGCGTGGAAGTCTGGGACAGTGCCTAGGGGTTGGCAGACCGGGATGGTGGTTCCCCTATTTAAAAAGGGGGACCAGAGAGTGTGTGCCAACTACAGGCGTATCACACTTCTCAGCCTCCCTGGTAAAGTCTACTCCAAGGTACTGGAAAGGAGGGTTCGGCCGGTAGTCGAACCATTGATTGAAGAGGAACAATGCGGATTCCGTCCTGGTCGTGGAACAACGGACCAACTCTTCAGCTGGGAGGAGACCCCGGGGAAGACCCGATCCTGGATAAGCAGTAGACGATGGATGGATGGATGGATGGAATCAAGTCACCCAAGACTTGTTTATTGCATTGATGCCTCCTCGAAAGGCAGACAAAAGGTTTGTGGTGAACGCAGCAGAGGATGAATAGCCAGCTGAGGAACTATTGGGCACAAAGATGCTTTGTGTGTCCAGCATAAGTTTCTGGAGGTAAATAATAAATGTTTTGTTTCATCAGTTTGACCCGTGATTTCATTAAACAGGGCCTTTCCTCCAACTTTCCCAACCGAATCTACGCAGTTGACAAGAACAAGAATCTGACAAGAATCTCTGCGCAAGAGAGAAAGAAACCAGCAATTGACCATGAACTTTTGAGAAACACTAGCACTAAGAATTAAACTGACCTTTACTTTGCTGTTCACTTCCTATTTCGTACCAGCAATTGTATTTTAACCATGACCGTTATAGTTTCCCAACCTCAACAAAATAATTATCATTTTAACCCAGATAACAAATCTCCCTTAAGCTTAGTAAAGTTGTTATTTTTACCCAAACCATGATATGTTCAAAGGTCTAACCAACACGTTTTTGTGCATAAACCCTAACAAACCTTAACGACAAAGGTACTGACAAATGATTATATCATGCTGATTGGAGTTTCAGATCAGAAAACACTATCAAGGACAGTTACAAAACCACAGAGAATAATTACTTTCACAAAATGTTCAAGTCTGGTCTAAAGGTTATAACATTGATTGAGCCCCATGGTTAGTATATATGGAAAAGATTAAGTCTGTGAAGACTCCATAGTCAGGACATATATAACACAAATGTGTTTTTTTTTAACTAAATTAAAGAAGCATTCCACAGATTTGATGATCTTCAGGTCACTCTACTTGAAATGTGCAAACAATTGTAAAATATGTTTTTGCAGCTCTGGAAGGACTTTCCAAAGTAAAAAAAATAATAACTTTGATGTCATAAAGGGTATGTGGACTTAGAAACGAACTGAAGCAGTGTGGCAAAGTGATCTAATATAAAATACTATACTGTTGTTACTGTTGCATTAAGGTAAATGTAGGAACCAGTGTTTTTGTAGCTTGACCCAAAGTAGAGACTTAAATAAATGGTATATTGGCCTCTGCTCTGTAGTTTTGACCATTATCTTTATTTTTTTAATTGGTTTATGTATTTTTTTTAAATTACATGGCTTCAAAATGTAAAAATATAACAAGAAGGCACCTGAAAGTATCAGGAATACTTCGAGGCACCTTAGGCACCGTAGGCAGCCAACAGCAAATAATTATCAGTCAGGTGTTATTTTTTCTATGCTCTTTTAAATAATTAATTTGTATTTGTGGGTGTCAGAAATTAAACAGGTCATCACCATTCATTATGAATTTGTATCCATACACTTCAGAGGTTTTATAAATGCATGTCTTATCAAGTGCTCGACTCATTCTCAGTAAATGTTTGTTTATGTGAGTGCGGGTGTTTGTGTGCTGCATCTTATTTGTCTGATGAGTTTACAGCACCTGTAATTAATCATGTAGCTACAAATTGTAGAATAATTAGCCTAATGCTCACATATACTCATTCGCCCCAGACTCACTAACACTGTAATGGATTAAAAGTGTTTGCCTTTAGTACAAGCTTTCCTTCATGTCTTAAGAGAATTAAAAAGGAAACTCACTGATTTTTATTTATTACATTCTTAGTCATGAATATATTTTCTTTATGTAGTATATTGTCTCTATTCTGTGAAAACCACGTTTCTTCAAAACATCACCTTTAATGCGTAAAACAGCCCTGTTCTCAGGTTTGCAGATATGACAATGGTTTACGTAGCTTTGAGTGTTTCTTGACTCCTAATCCTATATTATATATATAAACCTATAAGTTTTTAATCACCAAATATACATGGTTTTCATTGCATAGAAACAATTTGTAACTAAACCTAGTTAGCTAAAACCTATTCCGTAAATAACAGATCTTAAAGATATTTTTATTGCAAAAAAACAGTTATTTCATGAAATATTTTGTATTAATTATAATTTTCAAATCCCAGAATATCACATGCTTTCTGGGCAATCTCAATATATGAATCAATTCCCCAGAGAAAATTCCAATTTAAAATTGTCTGATAATTTTTAATCTAAGCAGTAGTTATCTTCTTAAAAGTGTGTACCACGTCTTCGGCATGCACTCCTTGTCATTCCGCCTATTCAAAGCAGGAACTAATGGAAGCATGAAAAGCATGTCTATATAATCACTTGTGCAATTAAGTCTTAAAGGCCTCCTTCAAGCTGGCACTGAAGTTACAAATTGGATTCTCAATATGATGTGTAGTTTTGCTGACAGACGTTGAAAGATACTGTATGCACATAAACGAGACAAGCCTCATGCAATATTTTTTCAAACCCATTTAGTGCTAACTGATTTTAGTGCCACTTTAATTGAGAACTTTATTAGATTATTTTTATGTAGATAGCATCCTTTTTTGAACAGTCAAAACTGTTGTTTAAGAAGTTAAAACTCTGGCTTTTTTGTATGTTTCTTTTCTACTCCTGTACTATATATAAAAAAGAAGTGGTGCCTCCAAAAGTGATATTTTGAAGTGCTTTTTGTGCCTTTTTTTCCTGTGAGAAAAATGTTTCCCAACTTGTCTTTATCCCCTTACAATGTCCTCCTTCACGGGTGTTGTCGAGGAGAAAAGTGCCAGCCTAGTGGATGCCTTGCAGAGCTACACTGATGTGCAGGAATCCCTGCACAATGAAAGTGTCAGGGTTCCTCTTCATGCCACTGTTTTGAGTAAGCCTGATCAGAGTTTTGGATTTCAGCTTTGACTTTGCTGGCAAAAAATAAAGAGGTGATTGCTCTGGCTGCTGTCAAGCTAATGATATATTACTTCACTTGCCATTGTTTGAGATTAGGCACCTCAATTTCCTCCACCAGTACCATAACCTGAAAAACATATAGGTTTGAGGGACTCAGCACAGAAGCAGTGAAGTGTCTCCTTGCCATGGTGGGTGTGGACGGGGGCTATCTCCTTGAGCTGTCTCCATAAACTACATTTTAGAAGTTTCCCACCTGTCCTGGAGCCTCCAAAGAGGAGGAGAGAGCTTCTGCCTCTCCAAAAACTGCAGGTTCTGCATTAACTGAGGAGAGATAATAATAATAATAATAATAATAATAATAATAATAATAATAATAATAATAATAATAATAATAATAATAATAATAATAATAATAAATGTTATTTATAGGCGCACTTTTTATTTGCATAAACAAAACTCAAAGTGCAAAGTGGGATCCCTCTCCCAGGACGGGCAGATGTGCAATAGATGTCGTGTGTACAGGATAAACAACATACTCTTTTTAATCATGGACATGCATATAATTCTGATCAAAAGTATAAGAATATACTATCATACATAGTAATAAGTATGGTACTTTAATCAAGATATAAAAGTACACCACTTACATGGTGATGTGTTCAGTACATAAATCAAAGTATAAAAGTGCAGTGTACATCTAAGATTGAGCAAGTGATACTAAGCTTGGTGATAAATGTATGATTCTACGAATAAGCAAGTAATACTAAGTTTGATGATAAATTCATGATGGCCACAGTGGGCAGCTCCTGGCAGCAACAGCATGCAATCCCAGACCTCCCTTACGTTGTTGTCCTGCAACTTCTGCTCTACTTTCCTTCTACAGTATATTCCTCCTTTGTTTCTCTCAGTTGAACCTTGAGTTCCCCCTGCTTCAGCTCTTCCCAGTCTCCCTCCTTCAATGCACTCTTTTTCCTGTTAAGGATGTCCTTGACATTGCTGGTAATCCAGGGTTTATTGTTAGGGAAGCAGCATACAGTTTTTATGGGAACCACAACATCCATACAGAAGTTCAGGTAGTAAGTGATGCAGTGTGACACACCCTCAATGTCCTCACCGTGTGGTTCTTGCAGGACGCTCCAGTCAGTAGACCCAAAACAGTCTCTCAGAGCCTCCTCTGCCTCCGGAGACCACTTCCTAAAGGAACGTGTGGTTGTAGTTTGTGTCTGGATCCTTGGTTTGTATTGTGGTTTCAGCAGCACTAGGTTGTGATCAGACTTCCCCAATGGGGGGAGGGGGATGGCAGTGTAAGCACCCTTGATATTAGCATACATGAGGTCTAATGTCCTGTTCCTCCTGGTGGGGCAGCTTACAAACTGATGAAAGTTTGGTAGTGTAGAGTCTAGAGTTACATGATTGAAGTCTCCTGATATGGCAATGAAAGCTTCTGTGTTAGATTTGCAGTCTAGCGATAGTAGAGTGAATGACGTCACATGCGGTCTCTGCGTGTGCACGTGGAGGGATGTAAACACAAACAACAACAACGGCGTGTGAGAAATCCCTAGGCATGTAATATGGTCTGAGACCTACAGCAAGCAGCTGAATATCCCTGTCACAAGTAGTCTCCTTAACCGTAACATGTCCTTGTTTACACAGTCTGTTGTTAATAAACAGTGCGAGTCCCCCTCCTTTACGCTTGCCACTGCAAATTTAAAATTAAGAGTTAAAAGACAGATCCTGATCAAAGATAATGCCGAGATTCCTTACGGTGGAGCTGGAGGCCAAATTAATGCCGCCCAGAGTTACTATGTCATTAGAAAATGCATTTTGGAGGCTTTAGGGGCCAAGCATAATAACTTCAGTTTTTTCTTTGTTTAACATCAAAAGTTGCCAGACATCCAAGTTTTTATGTCCTTAAGGCATGCTTAAAGTTTAGCTAATTGACTGGTTTCATCTGGTTTAATTGATAGATATAATTGGGTATCATCCGCATAACAATGAAATATTATAGTGGTTCCTTATAATATTTCCCAGACCAGTGTTACTCATTGCGCGGCTTGCGAGCCTCCTGCGGCTTGCCAAGCTTTAATTGGTGGCTCACATGGCAGTAGGCTAAATAAAGGGGTGATAGATATGATTATGCAGTCAATACAGATTTCATAAAAACACTAAAAACAAGCAGGGCTATTACATACAACCCATTAAAACACTAAAAGTGTCTGCTCTATTACTAAGACAGAGTTTAAAATATTAAATTCATTTGTTTATTCTGTTTATTATTAAAGAGAGAGTTTAAAGTTAACATTTACCTGATTTGTATGATTATTAAAGAAAATCAGGACGGTCGAAATATTAAATGTATTCGCTTTTTAGTATTATTTTGGACCGTGTCAAAATGGTAAATGATCACAAATTGCGATGTTTGATTTGCGCTATTAATTATTAGTCATGCACGCTTCCGGTTCATCCGTACAAAAGGTGGATGATTTCGGCCACGTATTTCCTTTGTTCCATAGACCCAAATGAAATGATAAATAAATTCAAAATATGGGTTGAGTTGTCCAGGCGTCCTCTGTATTCTTCTGAGTCTTTCAAGTTTGGGCAGACATTGAATCCACAAAAAACCACAGTAACTTGACAAGTACAAATAATATATAACAATAATTGATAAAAGATGCAAGATATTTAAACTTGCCTACACTGACTAACAGCGGAGATGCCAGTTTTGGTGGTCTATCCAGCACTACAATGGCTAATGTGCTCTTGGATGGGTAGATACATGGTGGGCTAGTAGGCTATAGAAAAAAATAAACTTACGGTAATTAAAAATATGTTATTATAAGCATGCTTATGAATATGGACAGTTGCTAAAACATAATTGATATCGCTAAATTGGAGCATTTATATTGGAGGATACTACGACCAACCTGGCACTTCATACTTGTGTTAGCTTGGCTACTCGCGTTAAAAAAAGAAAGGTACGAGCCATAAAAGACGAGCATAGGAAAATTCAAGAAGAATGGACAGGAATTTGTATTTATCCTCCATGAGTCAAACTCTTCGTGCTTATTATGCAAACAAATCTGCTCTGGTTTCAAGAAAAGTCATTTGGAGCGGCATTTCCAAACGACGCATCCAAAATTCAACGAAATTTACGCACCTGGAAGGGAAATTAGGAAAAACAACAATAGAGCAGCTTTTTTCTTCTTGGACAACAAAGGCTCATACACAGGACAACTAATACAGCTGAACGTTTAACTGAGGCATCTTTTGAGATCGCATGGGTTTTGGCTCGGGCAAAAAACCTTCTCAGACTCAGAAATTGTGAAAGACTGCTTTTTGGCTTCAACAGAAATATTGTTTTAAGTTAATTAAGTAATCATTATTATTATTATTATTATTATTATTAATAATAATATGGTAATCCTGCTTTTAATGAATGTATTGGTTGACTACATTGCATATTGTATGTTCTGGGTGCGATGAAAGATTAATAAACACATGCTTCTTATGACTGGAAAAGAAAGTGGCTCTCCTATTGACTTTGTCCTATCAATGTGGCTCTCATGTAAACAATTGTGAAGATCACTGGCCCAAATAAGTTGAATAGAATAGGTCTAAGTACAGAACCTTGCGGGACTCCAAGACTGACTTTGGCTGTCATGGAGGATTTATCATTAACACGTACAAACTGAGATCGCTCAGGACTTAGGACTTGAACCAGCTTAGTGCGGTTCCTTTTATGCCAATATAATGTTCCAGTCTCTGTAGTAGAATGTCATGATCAACAGTGTCGAAAGCAGCACTGAGGTCTAACAAGACAAGAACAGAGACAAGTCTTTTGTCTGATAGATTGATAGAAGGTAATTGGTCACTTTCACCAGTTCCGTCTCTGTGCTATGATGAACTCTAAATCCAGATTGAAAAACCTCAAATAAATTATTATTATTATTATGTAAAAAACCATACAACTGTTTTGCAACTGCTTTCTCAAGGATTTTAGCGAGAAAGGGAATGTCAGATATCGGTCTATAGCTGACTAAAACCTCTGGCTCAAGACTGGGTTTTTTAAGAAGAGGTTTCATTACAGCTACTTTAAAGGATTGTGGTATGTAACCACATAATAGACACAGGTTGATCACATTTAATAATGAGGTGTTAATTAAGGGTAAAACTTCTTTAAACAGTTTAGTTGGAATCGGATCTAAAAGACAGGTTGATGGCTTAGACCAGTGGTCCCCAACCACTGGTCCGCAGACCGGTACCGATCCGTGGGTCATTTGGTACCGGGCCCCACAGAAAGATTGAATGAAAAAAATGTTTTATTTTGAAAGAGGTTTTATTTTGAAAAATCACCAAATACATCTGTCTGTGCATCTATGTCTCTTTACACATCAAGTGATACTTTACTCACAAGCCCACAAGCAACAATGAGTGGAAAACAAACGTCTTTAAAGAGCTTTTTTGGAAAAGGGAAAAGACCAGAGGAGGCTTTTAAAAGACAATATCAGGAGTCCTACTTAAAATGCATTTTTATCGCTACAGGTGATTCTCATGCGCCGCTCTGCATAATATACAGGCTCGCAAATGAGGCAACGAAGCCTTCATAACGGCTTCGCCGGAACCCGACGTTAAAAGTTAGTTGGTTAAGGATGATTGGAGTAAAACAGTCTAGATATATTTCAGGAGTTACAGCTGTTTTGGAGGTTCCGAAGGTTGAAGTTAAGTCATTACCAATTGAGGGCAATCGGAGATTAATGTTGTCTCTAATAAGAAGCTCATGAAATCGTCACTGTTGAGCGATATAGGAATAGAAGGCTCAGTAGAGCCATGGAGCTTTCTTTTTCTGTTTTATTATCTTCTTTTTTAGAGGAGAAATAGAGTCGAGTGTTATTCGCAGTGAGGGTGCAGCACTATCAATAAGATGATTAATTTGGGAGGGACTAAAATTAGCATTGGAGTCCTCCGTTATATTGATATTGAGTCCTGATATTGAATTAAGTGCCGATGGAATCATTTCCTTAAATTTAGCACTATCAGATAGACATCGTAAGTAGGATATTTTGCCTACTGGCTTGCAGTCCAGTAAGAGGACTTAAAAAGTTATTAAAAAATGTTCTGATAAAAGAGGATTATTTCAATTTCAATACTATATGCCAGAACAAGGTCCAGGCGGACCATTTTTTATTATGACCAGGCGAAGTGGATTAATTTAGACTGATATATTCTTCATCTCTCAGCCAGGTTTCAGTGAGACAAAATAAATAAATCTTATAATCTGATATTAAATCATTTACCAATCCAGCTTTCAATGATAAGGATCTTTTGATGTTCAAGAGCCCACATTTCATTTTTTAATTTAGTTGCACTTTTGCAGCGGTGGTGTTTTTTATTAAGTTTTCATGTATAACTCCTCTTCTGTTTACCATTTACCATATTTTATCAATCACTATGGGGATTTGAGTGGGTGACTGCCCGGAAAGAAGCACAGAGATGTGTGGAAGACTGCAACTCTGTCTCCTGGTCTCAACTCCGGGTTGTCATGGATTAGGTCCACTAATAAACTTTGTAATATTATTAGATATGAGATCCGCTCCATCCAAAGTAGGATGGGTGCCGTCACTCCTAATCAGACCAGGTCTTCCCCAGAAATTCTGCCAATTATCTACGAAGCCCACATCATTATTTGGACACCACCATGAGAGCCAGCTGGATCAATGATGACATGCGGCTAAACATGCATGCATATGTAAACATAGTGCTGCGGCCTATCCTGGCCTGGACTCTCTTGAAAAATAGATTTTTACTCTCAATGAGACCTATCCTGGTAAAATAAAGGTAAAATAAAAAACAAAATGTCATCACTCGTTAGATTACAGGGCTACAGGGGGTTGCTAACAGCTACAGTTGCTAGCCGCTGACTATCCATGGTGCGGAGCCGCGCTTCTCTCCCTCTAAAACTCGCCTCCAGCCCTGCGTATAAATTACATTTAATACATGTACCATTATCACTAAAGGAGGCAGAGCAATAGCTAAACATGAAACACCGAGCAGGAGAGAGCAGAAAAGGAAGAGGGAGATACCATCGCTAGCTGCCAAGCTACAGAAGCTAACGTAAGCAGAGCCGAAAGGAGAGTAAAGAACTGAGGATTTAGCGAGAGTCGCTAAGAGAAGGAGGATAAGGAGAGAGTTGTAAATGCTTAGGAAGTACAAGTGTAGGTTTAAATGAATGACAGGTAGTTAGCCGATGTGATCAAGAATAGCAGCTGAAGTACGGTAACAGCAACACAGAAACATAGGAAAACCGGAAATCACGCGCTTACCGTAAAGCATACTCCTTGTCCTTGTAATAACTAAGGTTCACTGTGCCTCGTTAATTCCACATCCTGTGCCTTACTAATTCAATCATCTGTGCAGACCTTAATCTGTGCAGACCTACATAAATGCGTCTAATCCTCTTCTCTCCCACTCGTCTTAGTTTTTCAAGATCGTTTTGTTCGTGGTTTCAGACTGACACAGTGCTACACATTACTCATGTTATCAATTTAACAGTTGTAATTTGCTTACCATGGATTGCGAGTTGGATCTCACCCCCTTGGATTCAGTGTTGCCAATTTGGCGACTTTCTTGCTAAATCTAGCAACTTTTAAATCCTCTTGGCAATTTTATTTTGTCAAAAGCAACTAGTGACAAATTTAGCAACTTTTTCTGATGGCCTATTTCAATGGCAAAAAAAACAAGAATCAACGTTCATTTGTAGTTCTACACATATCAAGGGTGTTTTTACTCACTTTTGTCTCTCCCACAACGTTATTCCTCTCTCCTACAGCATCCATTGCAATTATATGCAGATAGCCAATTATGCAAATTAACGATGACATCATCGGCACAACATTGTCCATTCCTTCAAATCCAGAAGCTCTGGTCAGACACCAGCCAAACCAGATCCCTGCAGATCATCGTCCTTCAGGAGAAAGCCACTCCTCCAAACGTCCTTCCCGACACTTAACGATTCCGACTTCCCGACTCGCATCCTGCTCCTTCCTAGATAGATAGATAGATAGACACCTTATTGATTCCGTGGGAAATTTAGGGAGTGAAATTTCCTCTGCAACTACCATCTCCAACTAGACCGTTGCCTGCCCCCAGCATGCCCTGAAGAAAAGGAAAATTCCTTTCCACTGGGCCGACAACAAAGCCATGCTTTTATTTTTTTCATGGCTTCCATATTCTTTACCACTCTGGCCGACCGGCCGGCTGCTCGCTTCCTGCTTCCCTTCCCAGCGACATCGCCACACGGCATGCCGATGACGTCATGACACAGCCCACTACAGCGCCACAGCAAACTGCTCCTGCCCTTGTTCAGGGCCAGGTCGTATTTCCGTTTATACCTCCTTCCTCTGTTTCTGATTGGTCTCGTGTTCTGTCCTTTTCTCTTATATCTCTGTGTCCAGAGTGTGCACATCAAACCACTGCACATAGGTCCCATCATCCAAGCATCCTTTCTTCTCCTCTTCCTTTAAGCCATGGCAAAAATAGCCCTTTCAGTCTCACTGCAGCCACTACCAATGCTGCTGTCCATACAGCTACAGCTGCTACGAGCGTCGTCGCTCCCTCTTTTGGACCTTCTCAACTCTCCTGTTCTATCCCTGTTACCCTAGGTAATTACAACAACATCTAATTACATCAACGTCGCTCAGCTCTTCCAGCCATCCACTTGTGCCTCCGTCGGTCCTAGGGAGCTTTCTACACCCCATGGTGAAGCCCAGTTTAGGCACCCTACACGCCTACATGTCCCAAGGTGCTCATGGCAGTGGAATTCACCTTTGCTTATTTGCTTAATCTGTTTGGTATTTCCCGAATGCAGGACGGAACTGGACAACTACCTATACACCATCTTGAAATTGGCCCTGTGGTTCACACCGGTTTCTATTTGTATCTAAACCCCTAAACCGGTTTCATCCCTCTCCTCGACCATAATCATCCCACCAAACACAACCCTTCGACCCCCTTTCATTACTCTCCTCTACCCCCGCCATTCACAGTACACAAGCATGACCAGCTACCATTCATCCCCCCGTTAACTAATCCCATTTTCGTCCCTCTACTCGACCCCTTTCATCCCTCTCCTCAACCTCTTTCATCCCTCTCCTCGACTCTCATCATCCCACCAAACACGACCCTTACCCAATCTTTCCCTCATTCTCTAGCCATTCCAAGTAAAGCTATTTTATTACTATCCTAATAGCAAGGTCTTAGTTAGTGAATACTCCAGTAAGTGCAAGTGTCAAAAAGAGACACAATCCTCCTGCTTGGGACTGAGGGAGCATTATGCCCACTGGTAACTTTGAAAAACTTTTTCATTGCAAAAAAAGGACCACTTCTGTATTACACTGAACACACTCTTTCCCAAAAGGAAACAGGTCACAGTAGGGTTTAGAACTGAAAAGTATCTCTTGTTCTATGAAATTGGAAATACTAAATCAACTGAAAAACAGTTTGTGCTGACCTCAGTAAATGTTGTCAGTAGTGTGCAGTTTACGAGCATAAATCACAAATGTTAACTTCCGCGATGGAGCTCTGTTGTAACAATAATCCACCATATACTATCCAATGGTGGTGGAAATTAACCAAGAAGATTTACTCAAGAACTGTACTTAATATGATTGTGACGCACTTGTACTTAACTTGAGTATTTTACTAGGCCTTTTTCATGGAAGACATTTTTACGTATCTCACAGAAGGAAATGTACTGGTGTAAATAAAATGAATAATGGCTGAAAAACATTTAAATGCTTTGGTTTCAGGGAAATATGTTTCACATTTTAGAATGCATACAAAATGATGCAGCATGAAACAGTGATTAAAATATTTCAGAAATACATTTAATTGCCACCATGTAATGATGACTTTCTAATTAGAGAAATGACACTGATTGACAGACACCGGCTGTTTGAGTGATGCACTTAACAGCCTGCCATAATATGAGAGGCATATTATGACAGACAGCTCTCTCCCATTATAAAGGGAGTTTTACAGCTGAGAGGTTCGTAATGCTCATCGGGTAAGCTTTTAGCATTATATCCAAATATACGTCAGGTTAAGGCATATTAATCTCACACTGATCAGGAATCACACATTTTTCAAGTGCTTGTCTTTTTCAGATGGCCAGTTCTTTATAGATTCAATTTAAACTGCAGGTCTTTCATTGTCTGTGCTCTATATTATCATCCACAAACCAGAAAATCGGCTTCTATTGCCCTTGATAGCTCATACTTCCAAAATATAAAACATTTAAAGTAAACCTGAACAATGTCTCCCACTACTGTGTGTCCCCTTTAGTCCATGCGCTCATACCCAAAGTCCATACCATCTGGGTGGACAAACTCTGGTTGTGATTTTTGAATTCCAATATATTCCTAGATTACAGTGCCCTCTAGAATTATTGGCACCCCTTTAGTAAAAAAGGAGCAAAACAGGCTGTAAAATGTCTTTTATCGTTTATCGTCTTGGCCTTTCACACAAATCTTACCTTTTCTCTGAAGTCAAATTATTGAAAGAAAAACAAATGTTGACTTCAAATAAATATTTTTCTCCAAAACATGTGTGTCACAATTATTGGCACCCCTTCATTTAATATTTTGTGTAGCCTCCTTTTCCCAGAATTACAGCTCTGAGTCTTCTCCTGTAATAATAATAATAATAAATTGTATTTATAAAGCGCCTTTCAAAGTTAAAAGCAATCTCAAGGCGCTAAAATGCAGGACAACAACAAAACAACAACAGCAACAGACATAAGATTTTAGGAAAAGGCTTTTGTGAAAAGAAAGGTTTTTAGGCTCTTCTTGAAGGAGTCGGTGGCCTATGGAGCCCTCAGGTGTTCTGGGAGGGAATTCCACAGGTGAGGAGGGGCTGAGCAGAAGGCCCGATCGCCCATGGTGCGGAGCTTGGTCCTGGGGGGGTAGAGCAAAGTTTTTTTAGAGGAGCGGAGGTTGCTTGTGGAGGTTTGTTGGGGGAGGAGTTCCTTGAGGTACGGAGGAGCATTTCCATGTATGCACTGATGGGTGAGTAGGGAGATTTTGTATTTGATCCTGAATGCGACAGGAAGCCAGTGGAGGGAGTGGAGAATGGGTGTGATGTGGTTATATTTTCGCACCCTCATCAGGATCCTAGCGGCGCTGTTCTGGATATATTGGAGCTGTTGAAGGCTCCCGCTTGGAATCCCGATGAGGAGAGCATTGCAGTAGTCCAACCTTGAGGAGACAAAGGCGTGGACGAGCATCGGGTCGGGTCTTTATATATAGCTGTGTGTCATCAGCGTAGCAATGGAATTGTATTCCATGCTGGCTGATGACACGGCCAAGGGGCAGAGTGTAGAGGGTGAACAGAGTGGGGCCAAGAACCGACCCTTGAGGGACACCACAGGTTACTGGGTGTATCTGCGAACTTGCACCTCCCAAGGATACATATTCTGTTCTTCCAGAGAGGTAGGACCGGAACCAGCTCAGGGCGGAGTCAGTGAGTCCAATGGTGTAGTGGAGGCGCTGAAGGAGGATCTGATGGTCGACCGTGTCGAACGCTGCAGTCAGATCCAGCAGGATGAGGAGAGATGGGAAGCCAGCGTCAGCCGCCATCAGCAGGTCATTTGTGACCCTGACCAGAGCTGTTTTGGTGCTGTGGACGGAACGGAAACCAAACTGGAATTTCTCAAAGATGCAGTTGGCTTTGAGATGGTCCTGAAGCTGGACTGTAACTACTTTTTCCAATACCTTTGATAAAAATGGCAGGTTGGAGATGGGCCTGTAGTTGGTGAGGACATCCGGGTCTAAGGTGGGTTTTTCGAGAAGAGGTCTGATGACGGCAGTTTTTAGAGAAGATGGGACATGACCAGTCTGGAGCGAGAGTTTAACCCTTTAACACCGAATGTGTCGGCGATGACACATTTTGCAAGCAAAACTTTGGATTACTGTAATTATGTCAAAGTTCGCGCAATCGAAACAACGGTTTCTGAAAGCTGAGACTTTGCGCTTTGCAGCATATATCGACTCATTACGGTAACTTCACTTACGGCCCTCCCGGAAGCCCGCGAAACAGCGCCTTTGTTCTGAGCGAATACACACACACAGCGCTGGAGAGACACAAACAACACAGCGGAGAAATGGAGCCGGAAAGCCGCGGATTTAATTAGAATGGAAGCAAGACGGTATGTAAATCAACACTTGTATTGCGTGGTGACTTGTTTAGAACAGTGTACCAAGTCTGTAAGGTTGTACTAGGTGTGTAATTTTACTTTATATGCGTAAATGTGCGCGTCTTCTTCAAGTAGCCTGCATCCTAGCAGAGGCTGTTTGCAGGCTTTAGATGGAGAGGAGGAGGTGTCACCAGAGATCACATTCAGGCCTGTAGACGGAGCTGTGGGGATGCTGGATGATCTGATGATGCTGTCAGACACAGAAGCCCCTCACCACATCACACCACAAGATGGCAGACTGAGGCAGAGCCCGATGATGGACCCCAGGTGTCCAACCCCCTCTCGATATGGG
This sequence comes from Cottoperca gobio, assembly GCF_900634415.1. Taxonomy (NCBI): domain Eukaryota; kingdom Metazoa; phylum Chordata; class Actinopteri; order Perciformes; family Bovichtidae; genus Cottoperca; species Cottoperca gobio. Next base: position 23,476,478 of record NC_041364.1, read on the forward strand.
AAACCCAGCACCAGGTGACATTTATTCCCACTTTGATGCTGCAGTTTTCAAACTCCTCTGTGAATACACAAACAAGAATGCAGCCAAAAGCTTGGAGAGAGGGAGAAAGTCCCTCTGGACTGAAATAAATCCAGAAGAAATGAAGAAGTCCACAGGCATGTTGCTGTACATGTCAGTTTTGGACCTGCAGAAAGATGAGCAACTTTTGGTGTAAGCAAACCATTTTCCATGTGTCATTCCCTGCCACTGTCATGTCCCCAGACTGTTCATGGCCATTTGATCTAATCTTCATCTGAGTGACCCAGAGAAAACAGGAGCAACAGGAACAGTCACTGGCAGTACCACCAAGACCTCTGCATGTGAAGGGACACTCAGAGAGGAGAGAACTACCCTGTGTGGGGAAAAACGCCTGGACATATTTTCCATTTTATGGCCTGTTTTTGCAGATGTAAGCATAAAAGACTCGAAACTTTTACTGGATATAGTTGTATACATTTCAAACTTCAAATGTAACATGTTAAATCTCTTATTCATGTACATTTGCTGTGTTTTTTGTTCACTAAACCACTAAACTCAAATTCTGCTTTTGTGTTTCTCTTCATTTTAAACTGTTATTACACTCTCATAACATGCAATAAATTGTAAATGACTGCCAGATATGGAAAGTTCCAGGTATTGTTGGAAAATGGGCAAAAGCACTAACTCACAGGAAATTTCTTGACTTTTTTATAGTCAAAATAAGCAAAAAAGTCCATGCAAAAATGTTGAGGTTTTTTTGGCTTAGTTAAAGGGTTAAGGTCTATATCATTGCAATGTATTTTTCAATTAAGGATCTTTTTTTTAATTTATTTTTGAAATACCTTATTCAATTTGTGAAGAGCAAAATTGCTTTTAAGTGAAGGAAACACATTTCTGGATGCTGGGGAATCATGCATCCACTGGATTGCTGGATTCACTGGAACGTACACCTAAAATTCAATGTTACTTCAATTTTTATGCTAAAAGATGAAACTTGAAGGCATCATTGAAAATGTTTGTGGTAACAAAAATATCTTTAAATAATATTTTACTGATTTGAGTGCAAGCTCACATTTTTCACTTGCCAATTGTATGTTCATACTTAAACGTCAGCACAATGTGTATGCAACATTCAAACATTCAAACAACATTAATTTCCTTAGGTTCAAGATTATATCACTATTAATATGATATATATGTTGGCTGTTTGTCTGTTGCACCTGCAACCCAAAACCAAAGGAAAGCAGCCAACCCCCCCATAAAGACAGGGTGTCAACAGAAACCAGGACAAAAAAATTCAAACAAATGTTCAAAACAAAATATACAACCTTCTCCCTTCACCTCAGCACCAGGATCCTGCTTGTACAATGTATAAGATTGAGGAGAGGTAATATGGCACAGGTTGCATCATATCACCATCCATCCATCGTCTACCACTTATCCCGGGTCGGGCCGCGGGGGCATCAGCTCCAGTAAGGAAACCCAAACTTCCCTTCTCCGTGACACATCCGCCAGCTCCGACTGGGGGATCACGAGGCGTTCCCAGGCCAGTGAGGAGATATAATGTCTCTACCGAGTCCTGGGTCTTCTCCGTGGTCTCCTCCCAGCTGGACGTGCCAGGAACGTACCAGGAACACCTCCCTAGGGAGGTGTTCCTGGTAAGGTGGCATCCTTACTAGATGTCCGAACCACCTCAACTGGCTCCTTTCAACGCAAAGGAGCAGCGGCTCTACTCCGAGTCTCTCACGGATGGCTAAACTTCTCACCCTATCTCTAAGGGAGATGCCAGCTACCCGTCTGAGAAAACCCATTTCGGTCACTTGCACCCGCAATCTCATTCTTCCGGTCATGACCCAGCCTTGGATGGCTCCCCGCTTCCGATTGTATGTTCATACTTAAAAGGCAGCATAATCTGTATGCAAAATTCAAACATAACTGTTTTAATTTCCTTAGGTTCAAGATTACATCACTGTTAACTTGTCAGACACGTTTGACTGATTTTGACAATATTTATTGATAAAAAGGCCATAAATAATTATTACAAATAACTATTATATACCTAATATTCCCTGTCGGTATGTAAGGACACAAAGTAAGCGAAGTATAAATACATTTGGAATATTTTTGTATTTTATAATAAATACAATTATGAAAAATACAATAACATTTGTTTAAAAAAACTCATTGATGACGCATGTCTAATTCTTCCGCATTTCATTGGCTACACAATACGCCAGTCAGCGAAAGACTCGGCTGCTGGTCAGAGTTCGCCATCCATCTTAGAAGCGTCGAAACAGCGTTGAATGCTCGAGATATTACGTTTTTACTGAGTAATATCACACAATTTTACACACCGATCAGCTGATTTCAAAGATTGCAACAGCTGTTCATGGGCTTTTTTGACAATGTGACGATGTTCACGATGGATATATTTTTACTGGAATAGATCTCTGCAATGACACAGGAGTGCTTTATTATTACTGATTAGACTATGATGAGACTTCATAGGTGAGTTGGCTCAAAGTTATGGTTTTGATTGTGAGTTTGCTTGTTAGTTTGGGATGCCTATGGTACTTGCTGTTGTGAATGTGATCTCAAAACCGTTTTGCTCACTAAATAGACGAGATTCTAAGCTTTCTAATGATATGTGGCATTGGGTTCCAACTTCATCATGGCGGACTGTAAACAACACGGGGCAAGATACAACCTCCTGTGAAAATGTAAATAAACACCTGTTAAGAGGTTCACATGCACCTTTTTGTGTCCATAGTACATACTTTCTCCAAATCACGCGAATCTGTTACATTCAATGCTACCTCGGGCTTGACTGAAACCACAAACTAAAAAGGCTTTACGAAGACCCTCTCACATCTTAACCTCTTAATGGGTGGACGGCCTATAAACTGCTGAAGCTTTAGACGTGACAACCATGGTTTTATTTTTACAAATGTTATTCTTTTTTCATAATTGTATTTATTAATTATAAAATACAAAATAAACACAAAAGTATTATATATTTTTTTTTTATACTTCACTTACTTTGTATCATTACTACTGACAGAGAATTGTGGGTATATAATAGTTATTTATAGTATAGGCCAATAGTTATTTATGGCCTTTTTATCAATAAATATTATAATATCTCCAAATGCACAGCTTGTGAACGCCTGGTGTTACTCTAAGAAAAACCTGTCTAATAAGTTAAGTTTTTGTCCCTTTTATCGGAAATTTGAACCTGAACTTGGTAATACTTGATTCTATGTTCCTATTGGGTTACCAGCTATACCAGTGTTTCTCAAACTTCTTCAGACCAAGGACCACCTAACTCCCCAAATATCCAAAAAGAATAGGCCTGCTTAACACTCCAACAATGTATTACAAATGACACCCTAATAATGAGCTTTATGTGAGCTTCTCTATATCGCTTAAATCAACAATACAAATCAACAATACAAATACAACAACGGATTCTACAAGCTACTTTTATTACTGAGTTTATGTCCATACAGAGCCGCAACTTACCCACAGCAAGAACGTTTGCTACTGAGAGATACGCAAAATGCAAACTGTGAGGGCGCCTTAGTCATGTGTTTCTTAAATTCATCACATTTTCTCTCAAAAAATCCTGAAGGTTTCCCAAAGTAATCCTTGTGTTTACTCTCAACATGTCGCTTGAGCTTGCCGTGTTTCATAGCCTCGTTCGCCAACGACTCGTAGCACAAAACACAGTGTGGATTGGGATCCTCTTCATCTCCAGTCCAAAAAAAAATCCAATTTGATGTAGTCGCTGTGATATTTTCTCTTCACTTCAGCGCTAGACTTTCCGCGTTCAAGCCGAGTTTCACAGCTTTCAGCCGGTGGAGGTTGAACGGCGAACCGTTCTCATGGGACACATTAACGCACACAATCACTTGTAGCTGCTGAATCATCTGCATCAGGACGATGCACCTTCACTGTCTTGTCAGATATTTTATTTAATTTTTTCTTAACTGACCCTGTCTTCACCGCAGATCATTTATGCCGTAAGATCGCAAAACGAACCTTCGTAGCTACGCTACATCTATGCTACACTTTAGTCTATACTAGTAATTTTTAAACAGTTTGAGAAACACTTTAAACTTATAATATATTCATTTAAAATATGACATTTTAACAATATACTCACCACTAGCGGTCGCTCACGGACCACTCTTTGAGAATGATTGAGCTATACCCATCTTTTTCAACAACAAACTTCAGGCGGAGTGTATTTTCTTCAAATTCAGTATATTCAGACCACTATTACTCAGTGCCAGAAGCACTTTGTGTGATTATTCAATGTTTTGCAAGAATAATAAGAGGACTGTCTGTATTTTCGAGTAAATTCCTCCACCCCTTAAGAGGTTAAGACAATGTGTCACAGAGTATTTAGTCACAGACTATATGATTGTGAAAAGACTGGGGATCTTGCAGTGTAACTATGTACAAGACTGTACCTGGTGGAAATTTACAAGAAGAACTGTTGAGAAAAAAGTGGATGTGAACAAGTCAAGCTAGCCATTTATATGATAGAGGCTAGCAATCTTCAGATGAAACATACGGTTAGCGGGAAGGCTAATTGCAAATATTTATAGCTAAGATTGCAAGTAGCCCTGTTTGGAAAAGTGGTTAGCTAGCTAGCCATAGTATATAAACCGGGGATATCAAGGGCTGCAGCCAATTTGTTTCCACTCTATTGTGGTACAAATGGGAGGTCATGTCAAAGAAGCACTCTTGTTCACTCCACAACTCCACCAGTTCCTCCTCCACAACTGACACTTCATCAACTTGAGCCTTCCCAGAGTGTCCTCCATGTTTACTGTCTACCTGGTTTACTGCTTCCTGTTTGGTGCTGGAGAGAGCGCACCTATTGGTGTCGTGGAAATTTATCATATAGTCTTCTTATATTTTATCTCTATAAAGTTGTTTGGCCTTACAGTCACTAACACTGTATTTTTCTGATGCCCCTGTGTCTGCTAGAATTTGACAGACAGTAAGGCGCCACTTTGACCATTGTCTGGCAATTAGCAGATGGATGTCAACTGTTGTAATTAACATGTGTGATGTCTCTGACACTTCTAACTCTTCATTAAATAACACCAAAGCTCAAACTTCTATACTTGTTCCTTTCTTGCCAGAAGGTGATTCATTTTTGAATTGCCACCACAATTGGTTTCTGACAATGCTCATGTTATTGAATTTCAAGATGGGAAAAGACTGATTTAAGACATCTCGGGCTGAGTTTTAGGACCACCTTACGCCAAAGGGTCCAAGATCACAGGAGTACAGTGCAACTCGCTCATGATTTTATGACGACATTAGAAATGTGTCTTCATTCCTTAATTTTAATCATTTAAATATTAATCAGTATTATTATTTCTCAAAACTTCGTCAAGCTAGCTGTTGTTAGCTAAACAACAGGAGAATTATTTAAAATATTTTATTCCATTAAATTGTGTGCATTTTGCAGAGAGTGCTGTGCATGTCTTCAGCTCGACCCTTTTCCTGCAGGGGGCTCTGCAGCAGCCATTCTTCATGTGATACTGGTAAGACCCACCCTCTTGATGCTGGGAAGCCAATTAAAAATGTTAAACTATGACCGTGACAATATACTGGTATTAATAATAATAATAATGCATGTTAGTAGTAGGTGTACATTCAGTCTGTGGAATGTAGATGTAATAGGAAAGTTGTAAGTTTCTTCAATATAATTCAAAGTTCAATAGCATTACAGAATAATACAGAAGTAAACTATATTTAAAAAAGACAATATATCTTGTGCAATGGCCTTCACTCTCTGGAAACTCCTATTTGATGTTCTTTGATCATCGTACAGACAGTAAGTTGTCTCTCTTTTTACTATATCCCTTTATTCCATGTGTTGTAAATACTTAATGGAGGGCTTTGAGACAAGCAAGAACATGGTAAGTTGAAATATTTTCTTGAAAACTTTTGAATATTGTTATTTCAAGTTTATTTTTACCATTGCTTTTTCTGTGGTTACATATGGATATTGTATCTCATGTCCATGAATGTGCTGAATGAGAATTGAATAGGAAGCCATGAAGTAGATTAAGTAAAGGCAGATGATTCAGTGTTCTGCTGATGAGCTCAGCGAACTGAATCTTACCTTTTCATGTAGTCGGTGTATCTGTTTATAATATGTTGCCTGAGACAATGCATACTAATCCATCTAAATCTAGAACATGCTGTCTATGCTGATGTTTTCAGGTCGTTTTCGTAAAGATGTTTTGCCCACAAAAAAACAATTAAAGTTGGAGTAACGTAGCTTTCATAGACAGGAACAAGACATGAATTCCTCTTCTATGACATTAACTATAACACATAACTGTTATATTCAGCTTCACTAAATATTCAATAACATCATAACTTGACAGCAGGACTATGTAATGATTGGTTTACCCTGTTAATCTTACCCTCATCCTAACCAATCTCACTTCTCATGCCTTAACCCAACCAATCCAACCACAAGTACAAAGCCAATCAGAGGCAGAGTATGTCATAGATGCACACTGCATTACCACGTCTCATTCAGATGTTTACACCAGAATAATTTTTAAAACAAACTGGAAGTGAGGGTCAGCAGAATTTGAGACTTACTATTTAAATATCTTTATAGTTATCTCCAGCTTTATGGAAGTGCTATACTAAATGAGTAAAATACCCCTTAACCAGGAAAAACCAGGAATCCCTAAACTGCTTCACTTAGAACATTAATCAAATTGCTATGTTATGATCGCAAAGTCATCTGGCAAAATAAAAGGAAATAGAGTTTAATGACAATGTCTGCATTGTGTGATATCTGTTTTCATTAGAGAAAAGAAAAGGGTTAGAGGGGAACAAAGTTTAAAATGGAGAGAAAATCATGCATTTCTAAATTTAGTCCTCTTAGCTGTGATGTGAAGTGTGACATACTCTAACGCCTGGACCCCACTGCCTGCATAAGCAGCACGTCTATTATATAGACGTTATTTTGCTGCCCATGTTAACAGTTTAGAGCAGCCATACATAGTGTGTGAACAGGATTGCTTGTTGTTGGTTTTGTGTTTCTTCTAGAGATTTTTTGTTTCACCTATTTTTTCCACGCACCGTTCACAGCAAAAATAGACAGTAAAAATGTTCTTTTGACAGCATATTGATATCATACCAGCAACATTACTACAGTTTCAACGTCTATACAGTATCTGTAGAGTATCTCACAGAAATAAAAATGAAAGAAATATTTACTTTTATTTAATTTACTTTTTTCTATGGACAGAATTCCTTCATTTTTTTGGACTTTTATTTTGAAATCCTGGCAGGACAGTGTTATGACAAGTGCAGTGACTTGCAAGGCTCCACAAAATTATACCAACATTATAAAAGGCAAACTCAATGTAAAAGAAAGTTCTGGCAGTATAGCAGCGCAGGAGCAGCAACGCTCTGTGTGGACACCACATCCGTGAGAGACGCAGCAGTTCAGCGAGGCAGCCGCCACATGCTGCTCACGCAGGCAGTGTGGCCCAGGCGTAAATGACGTGTACATTTCTGTTTAGTTTTTTTAGTAAAGAATATTTTAGAATTTTTTAGAATGTCTCTCTCTCTGGATGTTAGATTTAAAGTTAGAGTTAAAATCTTAAAGTTTAACCCTTAAAATAAATTGTTCTCCATCCCTTTCTCTTTTCTCTTTTTATTACTGCCTCCGACCCTCTATCCTTCATTGCTTAATTCTCATCCAAGACATTCACTTCATCAATTTCTATATCTCTTCTTTCTTTCTCTCTTCCCCCCTAGAAGCAGATGTCAGAGAGCAACATTTAAATGGTCTTTCTTCCTCTGTCTCTCTGTCCTCCCTCTTTTCCTCACTAGGATTCGCTCTTCCTCTTTCTCTACTTGTCTTGGATGTCAGAGGAAACTAATTTAAGCTGAAAGTCTGAGCCTTCAGCTCTTTCCAATCTGTTAAAACAGAAGAATTGTTCCAAGATGAAAGGGCAGATCCAGGCCTCAGGATATTGAAAATGACAGAGAGAAGTTTAATATATATACTTATATAACTTATGTGTAACAGAAGGCTTAGATAGGATATGATATCACCAGATGTCCTTGGAACTCCACTAAAATCAAGTTTCAGCACACTGAGAACAGGAAGTAGGCTTTAGAAAAGACAGGTGATAGAAGACTGTCATGCAAAGAAAGAAGTTACATAAGCAGAATACATAAGATGATTTTGCTTAAAGCAAATCATATTCTACTTTAATGCGTTGAAAAAAAGGAACATTTGAGAAAGGAAGTAGACAGGCAAGTGCAAGAACATAGCTGCATTTATTACATGAAAATGTTAGTGAAACTGATTTCACTTTGCTTGTTTGCCACATTGAGTGGCTCTATAGGGACAGCAATGTTAGTTGGTTGGTCCAAAGGCTTGTGATTAAGTTTGGTGTAGAATTTCATGGTCCCCAGAGGATGAACTCTAATTACTTTTCATTAAGCGCCATCAGCAGGTTGGAATACTTAATTCAGTGAAATGTCTCAGCAGCAATTTGATGAATTTGGTACAGTTATTCCTCGCAGGATGAATTATAATAACTTTGGTAATCCCTTGACCCATCTATCCACTTTATAGCCATCACCACATCAACATTGCATTTTGTCCAATAGATTTAAGCTTGTTTATGACCAAATAGAGAGCTCATTTAAAAATCTAATTGATGCCATTAACTCCATAGCCAATGGCAAAAAAAACTGTCCTCTGAAATCTGTCCTTATTTAGTATTTCTGTCTCAAGTGGCTTCTAATGAACACCATTCTCTGTAAATCCTATACAATCATGGGTTAAATGTCACAAGCTCGACAGAAAGAGGAGAATAAAGGGCACAAAGCATGACAGAGTGGACTAAAAACTGGAGATTACAGATACAAAGTACAGGAGGCCGTTGGTGGATTAAATATATAATCCAAAGTACCTGCGCTGCTGAAAGTTTAAAATTTGAATGGCAGGAGCTGTAGTAGATGGTCATTTGTGGATAATGACCCAAAGGAACACGTTTATTTTGTTATGAAATGCCGATGAAAGAATCACCTGAAAAAATAATCAGCCTCAGCTGTAATTAGTGCTAATTAGCAAATGCTAGCAGGCTGACAAGTCTAATTTATGCTGCCTTCAAAGGGGGTTGTGGATATGCATCTAGTTCATATGGTATATGAACACCCCCCTCTTGTGGTATTCCCAACCTCTTAAGTGGATATGTTTTGAAAGCTCTGAGTGGACAAGTGGTGACGTGTTTGCTGACATTTTCAGAAATAGCAGAAGCCATGGAATTTATTTTTTCAGTGGATGGTTTAGTTAATATATTGTAATTTTAGTCGTAAGGAGTTTTTATTTGTAACTTTATAACATTTCTGAGAAAAACATTGATATTCCCAACGGCCATATATTTTTCTCTGTCATTATGCATTTCAATTGCAGCACTAGCTCACTAGCTTGCTAAATGATTAGCCTTTGTAACTTCTAGATGCCGACATGCTGTTTCCTAGCAGCTTTGTTCTCAAGACTTAAAAATCCCAAGTCAAAACATAGAGCTCACAAATTCAGTTATAAGGCACCATAAGATATTGACCATATTCTTCTCTCAATTTCATTATGTGAACATTGTCTCCATCAGCATTTTAGCATGATGATCTTAGCATTTAGCACATAGCATTGCTGTGCCTACATACGTTCATAATCTGTTTCATTAACAACCATATATTTCCTATTCTATCAGCCATGTCAGCCATGAACTTTTTACATATAGTGTATTCCTGTTTTTATTTTAATATGAGTCCGCAGGGCTTTTTTTAAAATTGTTGTTCTTTATACACTTCATCTACATAAAAAATTAGACGAGGGTAAAAAACACATTTAAATGAGTGTTTCCCCCAGAAAGAGAAGAGTAGCAACATTTAATTTCAAAATGCAGTATTAAAGACTTAATTAATTCAAATGTGGACATTTTCATCTCTTAAAAACAAGCATCTATGAACAATATCAATCTCTCTGAGAACACCAGTGAAAGCAAATGTCCTTCAATTGTGCTGTTGCTCGTGCTGCAACGCAATATACATTTTATTCTAATAAGATTATTCTATTACACCAATGCTGGGTAGAAATCCATTTTTATTTGTTTTCGGAATGTTGAGAGGAACCCAAGTAAGTATCTCTTTACAAAGACAGATATCTGATGTTTTTTTTTATTTCTTCTAGTGTTTAATGATCTAGCTTCAAGCTAAAAAAGGATAGTCACTAAGTGAACATTTGTCTCAGAACACAGTAGTAGTTGCTTACATTTAGTGTCCTGTGCTGTGGCCAAGAGCATGAATAATGACCAACAAAGTTAACTCACAAATGTATCTTTTTACTATGAGTTAAGGCAGTACAGAGCAAAAACCAATTGATGGAATTTTAAAAAGGGAATTGTCAAGATGTCATTCAAATGCTACGTAGTGAAAAGTAGCTGTACAGCTGCAATCAGCTCAATTTGCAGCAGCCCAGGCGAGAAAGTTGCAAACATTAGTGAAAGTTCACTTCACAGAGGAAGACACAGAGAGACAGGGAACAGGCAGAGAAGAAACAGCCACAGAGAGAAACTGCAGAGACACCAATACAGATAAAGCAGACGGAGGAGGAACAGACAGCAACAGAGATGAAACCAGCAACAGGAAAATCAGACGAGACACTTTCATGTCAGACAGCTGCCCTCACACCTCCACCCCGCCTTTATACACTCTAAAAATTCCATTCGGACTGAGTAACAACAAAGTTAGATGGAGACAAGTTCACATCACTTTTACTGCAGTGACCAGCCTTGTGATGTCTTATTACAGCTTTAGGCTGCACTAAATAAAATATCTCCCCTTTCACCCCTGTGGGTAGTGTCTTTCTTGAACTCACTTTTAAGTACATCTTTGAGCCCCTGGCATTTAACCAGCATATCATATTGTGTTCAGTTGTGGCTGTCACTTAAAAGTGTACATTATGTGTAACATTTAGCCGCATTCATGACAGAGTTATGTGCAATATCTCTTGCCAGCTCAGAGAAATCCTCAAAGAATGTATATGGCCTCTGTCCTGCCAACTCTGGCTCCTAAAAATTATGTTCCTATAAGATGAAACTGCATTTTCATTAAGTTTTGAGGAAACATATTGTCTCCCAATTGTCTACGTTACCTAAAATTAAAATGATTCCACATTGACTTTTGGTTTTACCAAAATAAACGCAATTTGGGAGAATATAGTGTTACAGACAAGGTGACAAATGAAAGAACAACTTTAATCACATAATAGTTTGCTGACTATTTAAATCATGTAAATCATGTGCTACGGCCTTCACAGTCACCAGATCTCAACATAACTAAACACCTTTGGGAGAAGAATACTATTCATCCTCCTCCTAGAGTTCCACACACTTGGAGAATCTACTATAACTGCAGGAATAGAAAACACATATTTGTGTCTGCTTGGTCACTGCACATCTGGACCTCTCACCAGCAGATACACATATATATATTTATACACACATACATATATATATATATATACATACATAGATACACACATATATATATATATACACACACATAGATACACTTATATATGTACATATATATATATATATATATATACATATACATACGCACATTCATACAGAGGCAGAGGCTTCGATACAAGGTGCCACCTGCTCATTAGGAATGATACACATTCACACACACTCACACATTGTTGGCTATAAAGTCAGGAGCAATTTGGGTTCTGCATCTTGCCTAGACAACTTCGACATGTTGACTGCAGGGGCCGGGGATCGAACCACAGACCATCCGATTGGTGGGTGATAACAAAGCATTGACTTTGGTTATTGTACATAACACAATTAAATAGACAAAAATAAATAGTGTCACATGGTAATCACTGTAAAAAAAGGTCTTTGGACTTTACCATAAAAACTACTTATCATACCTGCAGACAGACTGAACATAACATCTGGACCTCTTTTATGTACCAAACAACAGAATTTACATAAAGAAATGGCAGCAAAGACCTCCACTCATGAAGTGATACACAGTAGACAGGTAAGCTAGGGATCTCGCTTAATGAACTTCAGAGGTGAAATCAAAATGTCAACAAAACAATTATTAAGAATCATAACAGCACACAAAAAGCAGAGTAACATAACAAAATTGATGGACATATGCATTAATTTAATCTTCACAAGAAATGCGGGTAAACAAAAATCGTTTAGGCTTCTATAAGATAATAAGATTCACAAATACAAAATAAAATATTGTTAATTCAACCAATCAGCACCTTGCAGAGACACGTTATGCTAGGTTGTTTCCTTACATTTGTCCCCCATCTGTAGCGCCATGATATGTTGGAATACTGCTGTCGTTTTAGTCCCACACTACATGAGAATAATAATAAACTACAATATCCATCATCCTGCTTCCTACAGGACCATTCCATACCAATCGGTTTGGTGTCTGGGAAATAGTGTAACTTGATGATTTAGCTGGGGTTGCACTTTTTGCTTCCTGATGCCAGTAAGAAATAACAGTTGAACTCTGATGTGGCGAAATCCTGTAATGTGAAATCAATTAACTGCACAAGGCAGTTGGTCTGTGATACATTAAGGAACCCAAGAGACAAGAGAAGCCAAATATGTTATGTCAGAGAATAAAGCTTTCTCTGGGAGTCTCAAGTAAATAAGTACAACTTCATTCATGAAGCACTTTAATAAATTAAGATTAGATCATGCTTCACAGTTACAAATGAAAATGTAAGTACATAACAGGGCAAGCAAGCAAGCATCAATTAAGAATAAATAGGTTTGCTGATCTGACTTCCATAAGCTGGGAGCTAAAACAACAAAATATCAGTGAAAAGTTTTTCATTTAGAGTTGGACAACATTTAGCAGATATTTCCCTCAGAAGCTGGTGGAGAACGAAGCAGAGGTAAAAGTGTTTGACTTTTGTACTTACATTCATCAGGTGGACACAAACACAACTCCAAATGAATGCTAATGATGCTAAGGTAGCTCTTTAACTACTGGATGTGTAAGTAGGCAATTGTTTGTTATTATTTTCAACTTAAAAGTCGATGATATGTCAATGTTGTGTCTCCTGCTGGTTTTCCGCTGCCCCCAGGTGATCTGTTATTGCAAGTCTGTGTGATCAGCCAAGAATTATTTTAAACCTGGCTTTTATTCTCTTTTCCTTTTTTTCCTTCATGATAATTGGTTTTATTCACACTTTTTTATTTACTTCACTGCAGACCTTTCTGTAGCTCCACTTCACTGGGAGCCCATTTCTCCTCCACACACCTAGAGGAACATCCACACACACTCATACGCAAAAAGCAATTACACATGCTAAATGAGGTCCCTGTTGAAATGAACATAAACAATTCTTTAAATCTTTTTCCATTTCTTGTGGGCATACAGTTAATCCAGATTTGAATTTCCGCAAATATAGTTATCTTAATTACTGTAGGTCGGCTATTTTTTGATTGAGTGTAGTTTCATATTTGTATTTTGCAAACTGCAGCTATAAAATGGAGGACCTCCAGTCCTTATTTCCCTCTCAAATATATATTCTTACATAACATGTTAAATAAATAAATCCGATGTCTGCAATGTGAGCTCTGATGTGACCTTGTCAAAAAGTGTCCTTCAGGGCTGGTGGCAGTGCTGTCCCATCACTGTTAAATTCATACTGGGGAATGATTGCTGTGTGGTTCTCAGTTTGATAAATGCTGCTTCTGACACTCCATCAGTTTAATTGCGTATTTATTTTACCTCAGGCACTTTCAGAACTTAGACTCACTCCAAACTTCATCACAATAACAGTTTGTGTGTGTGCGCTTGTGTCTCGATTGTAATTTGTGTATGCAGTGTTTGACGTTGCCTGTCTGATTATGTCAGACATTTTGGTTATGTGTGTGTAAGTCTGGCTGAATGGCCACTATTCCAAACGGTAAGTCTTTGCTGTCCATTGGGCACATTAGCTCTATAGCTAGCAGGCGAGCTACCAAAGTGCTACAGTAACAACAAACAGCATCATTTAGCCTCTAATCATTAGAAGACACACACACACACACACACACACACACACACACACACACACACACACACACACACACACACACACACACACACACACACACACACACACACAAGCCTGAAGGAAGCAAGCCTAGTCAAGTCAATTATATTTGTACAACCCAATATCACAAATCACCCTAACCCTAAGGGGGCTTTACAATTTGTACAGCATACGACCCTCGTTTTGGTAATGAAAAACTCCCCAAACAAAAGACAGAGAGAGATAGACAGATAGCAGTGTCTTTAAGAAAGTTAATATTATTCTCATCAGCAGGACTGAACCGAGAAACACTTATAAAACAGTCAATCGTAACAAAATAACTGGTGTTCTCATTGAACATATATATAATACATTGAGACTGAAGCCGGATAATGAAAGAACAAGCAACTAATTGAAGATTAAGATTAGGAATAAGATGATTTTTGAGTTTGGAATCAGAGGCCTCAACAGAAACAGACCATCTGATGTCCATAGGGAGGTTATTCCAGAGAAAGGGGTCATGATACTTCTAAAACTGCACAGCTTTATTCAGATAAATTGTACACATTTTAATAGAATTTCTTCATATTTTTATTTTATTATTTTATTTATGTGTCTTGTACATATTTTTATAGTATGTTCTCATATTCTTGTATTTTTATATTTGGGGCAACGGTACTGTTTCAGAGTTTGGGGAAATTATTACATTTTCATTAATATTAGAGGTGGGCGAATTTTTCCGAAAATACCTACAAACGACATACCCAAAGTAAATTGAAAGTTGCTCTTCAACGATTTGCACCAGCTGCATGATTTTGGTCTCATTCAAAAGATAACTCTCTTATTGTTCTTGCAAAACAGTGAACAATCACTCCAAGTGCTTCTGGCACTGAGTAATAGTGGTCTGAATATACTGAATTTGAAGAAAATACACTCCGTCTGAAGTTTGTTGTTGAAAAAGATGTCTGAAGATGGGTATAGCTGGTAGTCCAGAGCTGAAATACACAATAGAAACATAGAACCAAGTGTTATCAAGTTCACCACCAAATTTCAGATAAAAAGGGATAAAAACTTAATTTATTAGACAGGTTTGTCTAAGAGTAACACCAGGCGTACACCAATTGTGCAATATGTACATGTACATGTACATATTATAATATTTTATTTTTTATTTTATTTATTTTATTTATAAATAACTATTATATACCCATATTACCTGTTAGTAGTAATCACACAGAGTAAGTGAAGTATAAATAAAAAAAAAATCTAATATTTGTATGTTTTTTTGTATTTTTTTTGTACAATAAATAATAATTTTATTTTGAAAAAGCAAACCATGGGAAGTGACGTATCTAACGAAAGAGGCGCACATTTCCTTTACGATGCACCAGGACGCTGAGCTGTTCCAGGGTCAGTTTGTAACAAAAGAAGTGGGTGGGCACTTTCTTATCAAGTTGACACTCATTGGCTCATGAAGGTTGTAAAAGACCCATCGAAGCTCCGATTGGCTCAAATGAGGTGTCAATCTAACGCTGAGAGCCCGCGCTAAAACCAGGACGTGTCTGTACCGTGATGAGAGCACGAGATATTAAGTTATGACTGTTTATGATCACACAATGTAAACATCGATCAGCTGATTTCACAGATTGCAACACCTGTTCATGGACTTTTATCGATGTGACGATGTTTACAGTGGATATCTTTTTCCCGGAAACGAACGTGTGGACCTCTGGCAATGCCTTAGGAGCGTCTTTTTCGAAAATATTAATGAAAAGAGGATATTTATGAGGCTTTATTGGTAAGTTGGGTCAAAGTTAGGATTTTGATTTTGAGTGTACTTGCTAGTTTGAGGAGCTAATTTTACCGCTGTTGTGATTTTCATCTCCATATTAAAATAGACGAGATTCTAAGCTTTCCAAAAATCTAAATATATATATATTTTTTTCAGAATTAAAAAATGTCCATGTACAGGCGCAATAAAACACCTGCTGGGCCCGCTGGCGGGCCGCACACTTTAATGTAACATTGCCTATATGAGCAGAATGAACAAGACGTGTCTTTCCCTAATATAACCCCACCCAGCTGCTCCTGATATTGATATACAGGTAGAAACCTGGGTAATTGGAAAAATTGAGGAAAGTGGAATGAGTTTTCAAAACTTGCAAGCTGTTTTGCAACATCATGGTGATGATGTTGCAAAACAGCTTAGACCCAACAGAGAAGGTTTTTCATCTATCCACTGCACTGCTCAGCTGTCAATCACTCCACAATCTCTGGCTTAAGAAGTCAGTCCTTTATCCATGAGGCTACTCTCTACTCTCATCAACAGTCACCAATCTGGATCCTCATCTGACCTTTGAGTCCCACATCAGACAAACATGCAAGAACTCCTTCTACCACCTCAAAAATATTGCCAAACTCCACCCCACACTCTCTCTGTCAGATGCTGAAAAGCTTGTCCATGCATTTGTCTCCTCCAGACTTGACTACTGCAACGCACTTCTCATCAGGATTCCTAGCAAAAACTTCCAGAAGCTGCAATACATCCAGAACAGTGCTGCTAGGATCCTGATGAGAGTGCCAAAGTACGAACACATCACACCCATCCTCAAATCACTGCACTGGCTCCCGGTCTCACTCAGGATTGATTATAAAATCTCCCTTTACACCCATCAGTGCATTCACAGAAATGCTCCATCCTACCTCAGAGAACTGCTCACCCCACAAACCTCCACAAGAAACCTCCGTTCTGTAAAGGCTAACCTCCTCCTTCCCCCCAGGACCAAGCTCAAAACCATGGGGGATCGCGCCTTCTGCTCTGCCGCTCCCAGACTGTGGAATGCTCTCTCTTTTTAATAAAGCATTTTGCTAGACTTTAACCATTTTAAAGCGTTGTCTTGTCTGTCTATCAAATATTTTTATTTAATTTTTTTAAATGTATATTTTTTACATTGTTTTTACTCTGTAGCACTTTTTGTTCACGCAAATGAATAGTGGTAATTAAAAAAAGTCAACTTGGAGTTGCCCAAGGTGTGAGGCGTCGGGCCGGGGTGGGGATACTCACTAGCCCCCGGCTGAGCGTCGCTACGTTGGAGTTTACCCCGGTGGACGAGAGGGTCGCCTCCCTACGCCTTCGGGTTATGAAGGGGAAAACTCTGACTGTTGTTTGTGCCTATGCCCCAAACCGCAGTTCGGAGTATTCGGCCTTCTTGGAGACGCTGAATGGAGCCCTGCAGAGGGCTCCAGTAGGGGACTCCGTAGTCTTGCTGGGAGACTTCAACACACACGTGGGAAACGATGGAGACACTTGGAGAGGCGTGATTGGGAGGAAGGGACTCCCTGATCTAAACCCAAACGGTTGTTTGTTGTTGGACTTCTGTGCTAATCATGGAATGGCCATAACAAACGCCATGTTCGAACATAAGGATGCTCATAAGTGCACGTGGTACCAGAGCACCCTAGGCCAAAGGTCAATGATCGATTTTGTAATCGTATCATCTGATCTGAGGCCGCATGTTTTGGACACTCTGGTGAAGAGAGGGGTGGAGCTGTCGACTGATCACCATCTGGTGGTGAGTTGGATCAAGGGGTGGGGGAAGACTCTGGACAGACCTGGTAAACCCAAACGGGTAGTGCGGGTGAACTGGGAACGTCTGGAGGAAGCCCCTGTCCTGGGGATCTTTAACTCACACCTCCGGCGGAGCTTTTCAGCCATTCCTGTGGAGGTTGGGGGCATTGAACCTGAGTGGGCGATGTTCAAAACCTCTATTGCTGAAGCTGCGGTGATGAGCTGTGGTCTCAAGGTCTTAGGTGCCTCAAGGGGCGGTACCATGGTGAACTCCGGTGGTCAGGGAAGCCGTTCGACTGAAGAAGGAGTCCTTCCTGGGTTATGTTATCCGGGAAGACTCCGGAAACAGTTGCAGGGTATCGAAGGACTAAAAGGGCGGCAGCTTCTGCCGTGTCAGAGGAAAAGCAGCGGGTGTGGGAGAAGTTCGGAGAAGCTATGGAGAAGGACTTTCGGTAGGCATCAAGGTGCTTCTGGAAAACCACCTCAGGAGGGGGAAGCGGGGAACCATCCAAGCTGTGTACAGCAACGGTGGGGCGGTGGAAGGAGCACTTTGAGGAACTCCTGAATCCGACTAACACACCCTCTATGGTAGAGGCAGAGCTGGAAGCTGATGGGGGATCATCGTCAATTTCCCTGACGGAAGTCACTGAGGTAGTCAAACAACTCCACAGTGGCAAAGCCGCAGGGGTTGATGAAATCCGTCCAGAAATGCTGAAGGCTTTGGGTGTTGAGGGGCTGTCTTGGTTGACACGCCTCGTCAACATTGCGTGGAAGTCTGGGACAGTGCCTAGGGGTTGGCAGACCGGGCTGGTGGTTCCCCTATTTAAAAAGGGAGACCGGAGAGTGTGTGCCAACTACAGCGGTATCTCTCAGCCTCCCTGGTTAAGTCTACTCCAAGGTACTGGAAAGGATGGTTCGGCCGGTAGTCGAACCTCTGATTGAAGAGGAACAATGCGGATTCCGTCCTGGTCGTGGAACAACGGACCAACTCTTTACTCTCGCAAGGATCCTGGAGGGGGCCTGGGAGTACACCCATCCGGTCTACATCTGTTTTGTGGATCTGAAGAAGGTGTATGACCGGGTCCCCCAGGTGATACTGTGGGAGGTGCTGCGGGAGTATGGGATGAGGGGGTCACTTTTGAGGACCATCCAATCCCTGTACGCCCAAAGCTAGAGTTTTGTCCGGATACTCGGCAGTAAGTCGGACTCGTTTCCAGTGAATGTTGGCCTCCGCCAGGGCTGCGCTTTATCACCAATCCTGTTTGTGATTTTCATGGATAGGATATTGAGGCATGGTCGTGGAGGAGAGGGGTTGCAGTTTGGTGACCTGAGGATCTCATCGCTGCTCTTTGCAGATGATGTGGTCCTTATGGCATCATCGGTCTGTGACCTTCAACAGTCACCTGATCGGTTCGCAGCCGAGTGTGAAGCGGTTGGGATGAAGATCAGCACCTCAAAATCTGAGGCCATGGTTCTCAGCAGGAAACCGGTGGATGGCTACTCCGGGTAGGGAATGAGCCATTACCCCAAGTGAAGGAGTTTAAGTACCTCGGGGTCTTGTTCACGAGTGAGGGGACGATGGAGCGAGAGATTGGCCGGAGTATCAGAGCAGCGGGAGCGGTATTACAGTCGCAGAGTTGAGCCACAAGGCAAAGCTCTCAATATACCGGTTGATCTTCGTTCCTACCCTCACCTATGGTCATGAAGGCTGGGTCATGACCGAAAGAACGAGATCACGGGTACAATCGGCCGAAATGGGTTTTCTCAGACGGGTGGCTGGGTTAGGGTTAGGGTTTTTTAAAAGCTACAAATTAATGTGTAAAAAGTTATTTCCTGTGTTCCCATGCAGAGAATGAAGGGGGAATAAATAGTTAAAAATATTGATTAAAAATATTGATGTAAAAATAGATTATACTTTTTAAAAGTGCATTTAGAGTGTGTATATGTGTGAAGATGGTTATGGTTATTGCATTAGGTGTGGTGATTAAGCAGCCTGATGGCCCAGGGGTAGAAACTGTTTTTTAGTCTGTTTGTCCGTGATTTGAAGCTTCTGTATCTTCTCCCAGAAGGCATGAGAGAGAACAGTCTGTGACCTGGGTGAGAGCTGTCCTTTATTATTTTGTTTGCTCTGCTGAGGCAGTGGGAGGTGGAGATGTGTTCCAGAGAGGGCAGGGGGCAGCCAACGGTTTTCTCTGCCATCCTAATCACTCTCTGCAGGGCTTTCTTGTCCGCAGCTGAACATCCAGCATACCACACAAAGATGGAGTATGACAGCACGCTCTCGATGGTCGCCCGGTAGAAGGACACCAGCAGCTTCTTGTTCAGTCTGTTTCTCCGTAGCACCCTCAGGAAGTGTAGTCGCTGCTGGGCTTTCTTTAGTATTCTTTGCCTGTAGATGCAGTGTATGGTTACGGTAAGCGCGTCATTTCCGGTTGTTAATGTTTCTGTGTTGTTGGTAGCATACTTCGGCAGCTCCAGTTTGACCCAGTTAATGTTGTTGTATTCTTGATCACATCGGCTAATTACCTGTCATCTATCTAAACCTATACTTGTACTTCCTAACCACTTACAACTCTCTCCTTATCCTCCTTCTCTTAGCGACTCTCGCTAAATCCTCAATTCTTTACGCTCCTTTCGGCTCTGCTAACGTTAGCTGCTGCAGCTCGGCAGCTAGCGATGGCATCTCCCTCTTCTGCTCTCTCCTGCTCGGTGTGTTTCATGTTTAGCTATTGCTCGGCCTCCTTTAGTGATAATGGTACGTGTATTAAATGTAGTTTATACGCAGGGTTGGAGGCGAGTTTTAGAGGGATAGATGAGCGGCTCCGCACCATGGCTAGTCAGCGGTTAGCAAGTGTAGCTGTTAGCAAGCCCCCTATAGTCGGTGCGGGTCGACCAGTGGTATCTCCTGTTAGCCGTCCCCCGGCGGGACCCGAGCAGCCGGGAGACTGGGTGACTGTCCGAAAGAAGTGTTATCAGAAGCCCACGGTTCACCACCAACCGCTTGCTGTTTCTAACAGATTCTCCCCACTCAGTGACACACCAGCTGAGAAGCCAACTCTGGTTATCGGTAGCTCAATTTTGAGATACGTTCATTTTGAGACACCAGCGACGACAGTCACGTGCATTCCGGGGGCCAGAGCGGGCGACATAGAAGCACATTTGAAACTGCTGGCTAAGGCTAAACGTAAATACAGTAAGATTGTTATTCACGTCGGCGGTAATGACACGCGATTGCGTCAATCGGAGTGTACTAAAGTTAATGTGGAGTCGGTGTGTACATTTGCCAAAACAATGTCGGACTCCGTAGTTTTCTCTGGTCCTCTGCCAAATCTTTTGAATGATGACATGTTTAGCCGCATGTCATCATTCCGTCGCTGGCTCTCACGGTGGTGTCCAGATAATGATGTGGGCTTCGTAGACAATTGGCGGACTTTCTGGGGAAGGCCTGGTCTGATTAGGAGTGACGGCATCCATCCTACTTTGGCTGGAGCAGATCTCATATCCAATAATATTACACAGTCTATTAGTGGACCTAATCCATGACAACCCAGAGTTGAGACCAGGACAAAGAGTTGTAGTCTTACACACTTCTCTGTGCTTCTTTCCGGGCAGTCACCCACTCAAATCCCCATAGTGACTGTGTCTGCCCCACGACCACTGAAACTAATCAAGTCTATGGTTAACAGAAGAGGAGTTATACATGAAAACCTAATTAAAATAAACACCACCACTGCAAAAGTGCAACTAAATCAAAAAATTAAATGTGGGCTCTTAAACATCAGATCTTTATCAACGAAAGCTGGATTGGTAAATGATTTAATATCAGATAATAAGATTGATTTATTTTGTCTCACTGAAACCTGGCTGAGACATGAAGAATATGTCAGTCTAAATGAATCTACTCCACCTGGTCATATTAATACTCACATTCCTCGAGGTACTGGCCGAGGAGGTGGAGTTGGGGCCATATTTGACTCAAACCTCTTGATCAATCCTAAGCCTAAACTAAAATATAACTCTTTTGAAAGCCTTGTTCTTACGCTCTCAAACCCAACATGGAAAACAATAAAGCCAATTTTATTTGTTACTGTGTACCGCCCTCCTGGTCCGTACTCTGAATTTCTATCTGAATTCTCAGAATTTTTATCAAATTTAGTCCTTAAAACAGATAAAGTAATTATTGTAGGTGACTTTAATATTCATGTGGATGTTGATAGTGACAGCCTTAATAATGCATTTATCTCAATATTAGATTCAATTGGGTTCAGTCAAAATGTACATGAACCAACTCACTGTTTAAACCACACTCTGGACCTTGTTCTGGGATATGGTGTTGAAATTGAAAGTTTATCAGTGTGTCCACATAATCCTCTTTTATCAGACCATTTTTTAATAACTTTTGAAGTCCTGTTACTGGACTACAAGCCAGTAGGCAAAATATCCTACGCTCGATGTTTATCTGAAAGTGCTGTGACTAAATTTAAGGAAGTGATTCCATCAGCACTTGATTCAATACCAGGACTCAATATCAATATAACAGAGGACTCCAATGCTAACTTTAGTCCCTCCCAAATTAATCATCTTGTTGATAGCGCTGCAGCCTCACTGCGAATAACACTCGACTCTGTCGCTCCTCTTAAGAAGAAGATCATAAAACAGAAAAAGAAAGCTCCATGGCTTAATTTACAAATCCGCAAACTAAAACAAAAGTCGAGAAATCTTGAAAGTAAATGGCGTTCCACTAAATTGGAAGAATCTCGTTTAGTCTGGTTAGATCATCTTAAAACGTATAAGAAGGCTCTCCGTAATGCCAGAGCAGCTTATTACTCTTCCTTAATAGAAGAAAATAAGAACAACCCCAGGTTTCTTTTCAGCACTGTAGCCAGGCTGACAGAGAGCCACAGCTCTACAGAGCCTTCTGTTCCTATATCTCTCAGTAGTGACGACTTTATGAGTTTCTTTAACGATAAAATTATAATTATTAGAGACAAAATTAATCTCCTCCTGACCTCAATTGGTAATGACTTAACTTCAACTGTTGGAATTTTAAAAACATCTGTAACTCCTGAAATATATCTAGACTGTTTTACTCCAATCAACCTTAACCAACTAACTTCAACAATCTCATCGTCTAAACCATCAACCTGTCTTTTAGACCCGATTCCAACTAAACTGTTTAAAGAAGTTTTACCCTTAATTAACACTTCGTTATTAAATATGATCAACCTGTCTTTATTATCTGGCTACGTACCAAAATCCTTTAAAGTAGCTGTAATAAAACCACTTCTTAAAAAGCCTGGTCTTGATCCAGAGATTTTAGCCAACTATAGGCCGATATCTAACCTTCCCTTTCTCGCTAAAATCCTTGAGAAAGCAGTCGCAAAACAGTTGTGTGACTTTTTACATAATAATAGTTTATTTGAGGTTTTTCAATCTGGATTTAGAGTTCATCATAGCACAGAGACGGCACTGGTGAAAGTTACCAATGACCTTCTATTGGCTTCAGACAAAGGACTCGTCTCTGTTCTTGTCTTGTTAGACCTCAGTGCTGCTTTCGACACTGTTGATCATGACATTCTACTACAGAGACTGGAACATTGTGTTGGCATAAGAGGAACCGCACTAAGCTGGTTCAAGTCCTATTTATCTGAGCGATCTCAATTTGTACTTGTTAACGATAAATCCTCCATGACAGCCAAAGTCAGTCTCGGAGTTCCGCAGGGTTCTGTACTTGGACCGATTCTATTCACCTTATATATGCTTCCTTTGGGCAATATTATAAGGAACCACTCTATAAACTTTCATTGTTATGCGGATGATACCCAATTATATCTATCAATTAAACCAGATGAAACCAATCAATTGGCTAAACTTCAAGCATGCCTTAAGGACATAAAAACTTGGATGTCTAGCAACTTTTTGATGTTAAACACAGACAAAACTGAAGTTATTATACTTGGCCCTAAACGCCTCCGAAACGCATTTTCTAATGACATAGAAGCTCTGGATGGCATTAACTTGGCCTCCAGCACCACTGTAAGGAATCTTGGCGTCATCTTTGATCAAGATCTGTCGTTTAACTCCCACATAAAACAAATCTCAAGGACTGCCTTCTTTCATCTACGTAACATTGCAAAAATAAGACACATCCTGTCTCAAAATGATGCAGAAAAACTAGTCCATGCATTTGTTACTTCAAGGCTGGATTACTGCAACTCATTGTTATCAGGTTGTCCAAAAAAGTCGGTTAAGACTCTTCAGTTGATCCAAAATGCAGCGGCACGTGTATTGACTAGAACAAGGAAATGGGATCATATTACTCCTGTATTAGCTGCTCTGCACTGGCTCCCGGTAAAATACAGAATAGAATTCAAAATCCTTCTCCTGACTTACAAATCAATTAAAGGTCAGGCTCCAGCATATCTTAAAGATCTCATAGTACCTTATAAACCAACTAGAGCATTACGCTCCCAGACTGCAGGGTTACTTGTGGTTCCTAGAGTCTCTAAGAGTACAATGGGAGCCAGAGCCTTCAGCTATCAAGCTCCTCTCCAGTGGAACCAGCTTCCAGTTTGTGTTCGGGAGGCAGACACACTCTCCACATTTAAGAGTAGGCTAAAGACTTTCCTTTTTGATAAAGCTTATAGTTAGGGCTGGCTCAGGTTTGCCCTGGATCAGCCCCTAGTTATGCTGCTATAGGCTTAGACTGCCGGGGGACACCTCCCTGCTCTCTTCCTTCTCTCCCTCTCTCTTCTTCTCCCTCTCTTCTTCTCCCTCTCTATCTGTATGCATTTATGTAAATGTATGTTACTAACTCACCATCCGGGGTATCATCCCCGGAGTGTCTGTCTCTCATGTGGCAGGTTGCCACTGATAAAGTTTACGTCAGGATCATGAATCGTGACAGCGCCTGCTGACCTGGTCCTGCTGGACACCGGGAAGCCTTATTGACATTTTCCTGGATTCATCCAAACTTTCTATTTATTTTTTATTTTTTTCCAACACAACATAATTTCTGTCAAATGTTGTATTTGTACTATGTTGTTTATCCTGTACACACGACATCTATTGCACGTCTGTCCGTCCTGGGAGAGGGATCCCTCCTCAGTTGCTCTCCCTG
This sequence comes from Cottoperca gobio, assembly GCF_900634415.1. Lineage (NCBI taxonomy): Eukaryota > Metazoa > Chordata > Actinopteri > Perciformes > Bovichtidae > Cottoperca > Cottoperca gobio. The sequence goes on from NC_041364.1 coordinate 23,501,318, forward strand.
AGGTTTCTTCCATTTTTTCCCCTTTAATTTTGGGGTTTCTTTTAGGAAGTTTTTCCTTGTGCGATGCGAGGGTCTAAGGACAGAGGATGTTGTAACCTGTACAGTCTGTAAAGCACACTGAGACAAATGTATAATTTGTGATATTGGGCTATACAAATAAATTTGATTTGATTTGATTTGATTCTTAACTGCTGCAGTGGTGTGTGCTGTCCAGCTGAGGCTCTCTGAAATTTTAACCCCAGGAACTTAAAGGTGGGGACCCTCTCCACTCTCTCTCCATTGAGGTGAAGGGTGGCGGGTTCTGCATGGTGTTTTGTGAAGTCAATGATGATTTATTTTGTTTTGCTTGTGTTCAGATGTAGGTTGTTAGCTGAACACAATGCAGACAGCTTCAGGATCTTGTCTATGTATGCCGACTCGTCGTCTCCCTTATATATTTGGCCGACCACAGTGGTGTCATCTGCAAATTTTATAATGGAGTTGGAGGGGTGAATGGGAGAGCAGTCGTGTGTGTAGAGTCTGTAGAGTAGAGGGCTCAGCACGTAGCCCTGCGGGGAGCCAGTGCTGAGGGTGCAGGTGGAGGAGCAATAAGGGCCTATTTTCACTGTCTGAGGACGGTCTGTTAGGAAATTGTTTATCCAGGCGCATATGATGGGGGGGAAACCTAGGCTTGACAGTTTTTCCACTAGTATGTCAGGTATGATGGTGTTAAAAGCTGAGCTGAAATCGACAAACAGCATTCTGATGTAGTATGTATGTCTGATGTGCCTGGGACTGCTAGGTGGCTCACAGCTGTGTGAAGGACCATGGCGATGGCATCATCCGTGGATCTGTTAGCTCTGTAAGCAAACTGATGAGGGTCGAGGGAGGGTGGGAGGCTGGCTTTGATGTAGTCGGCTATCAGTCTTTCGAAACATTTCATCACCGCCATGTTAGGGCTATGGGCCTGTAGTCGTTGAGCTCTCTGACTGGTGTCTTTTTGGGGACAGGAATGATGGTAGCCGTCTTCAGACAGGATGGAATGCTAGCTTGTGACAGGGACAGGTTGAATATCCTGGTCAGGGCCACTGAAAGCTGGTCAGCACAAGCTTTGAGTACTTTGCCGAGTACTCCATCGGGTCCTGCGGCTTTACCAGCTTTAATGTGGGTATTCAGTGTAGCTCTGTCAAAAAAGTAGGGCTTTAAGAATTGTCCAGTGTAATAATTTGCATGCATAACAATCTAAACGGCCATTCTTATTAACGGGGTTTATCCACCACATTTTTAAAGCTGTGAAGATATAACATTAGTTGCACGGCTGCAGTACATTATAGGTATTACTATTATCGTGCCAACCTACCATATTACAACTAAAATATAAAACTCTCAAATATAACAAACGACTTGACTAAGGCAGTAATCACCAATGCTCAATATTTAACACATTCTGTCGGACTGAATATTATTTGCCTCCTAGGAAGAATTTAATGAGGTTGTATTGACTTGGAACAACCACAGAGTCAGTCTAGTCCATAACTCACGATCACCCCATGGACGTGTGTATGGAGGCAGAGAGTGTTTGCACTCTGTGGACCTGGAGAAGGTTCAAGTCTGCCTTGACAAGCGTGTGTTCAAGGACTTCCCATGTGATGAAGATGTGTTCCATATCTGTATAGACCTAATGTCAGAGTATAACCTGAAATTAACAAATTATGTGTTTGAAACCATTGACCTGTACATCCAACTCAGACAGCTGATGAACAATGAACTAGATCTCGATCATTAACTTTCCTGGGCTACTGTCACAATTTATATTTCATATTATATTATATTATTATATTTGTTTCCGGTTTAATTCCAGGACAAATTGAAATTGACATACTGATTGCAATTGTCAGAGTTATAATATGCTTTAACCTGTGATGAATGAAAATATAAGTGTGGCTGTTTGAGACACATCAAATATGTAACAAATATTTTCAGTTACCAATCTAACAAAATACATTGACACACAAACAAAGTAATGTGTTAGATTGACTATGTGTAAGCACTGGGTACAAATGCAAAATCTACACATGTATTAACTGAATTATTTATTCAAACATTTAAACAATCACAGCATAAAAAAAACCGGTTTTCATTTTAACTTCATTTTAATTGAACGTGCTACAGCATCATCGAAAATAACTAATTTAGAGGTATTTACAGAAAGTGCTCTGCATCGAAACTTAAAATAACATGTTCTTAAACTGAAAACAATGTTCAAAAAAACCAAAGTGGCTAAAAGCATTAAAACATATTGACAAAATGTTGATGCTGTGACACTCCATGAGGTCAAACAACTGTAGCTGTAGTTCTTCTTTCATGAGCCGTGAACCTCTGACTGCAGTCAGGTTCATGTCAGCTGAAATATTTGTGTCTTAAACAATATCCATCACCCACACGTTGCTTTCTAACACCTTGTTCATTTCATGTCGGCAATCTGGGTAGCTGTCGTAACTGACTGGCAACTCCAAGTAACAGCCACATGTATGAGCAACGGGTCTTCTTTGAAATCCTTGAACTTGTGTGAAGCTGACAGTGATGCTCTTTCCTGTGAACAAATCTGATCCTGTGCAAAATCTGAGGAAAAAAGAGAGGTGCCGGGTGTCTGACTCTCTAAGATATGCGCTAACATACTTAACCATTTCTTCAACCGTTTCTCCTGGTCATTCTGTGTACTGGGGTAAGTTATTGATCTCATGATCTTTCTTGACGTTGGTTGTAGCTATTCATAGACTGCTGCAAGCCCTTTGAGCTCTGATCTAACCGGTACAAGTGTGTTGTTCCACAGTTCAATCACAAAAGCAGGCTCTTGAATCAGTTTTTGGTGAGCAAGCTCCCTCAAGATATGCTCAAAGTTATTTGCTGTTGGAAGCCGCCTGCAGTTGTGGATGTCCATGATTTCCAGCAATTGTTACTGCTTACATTTGCAGAAATGGTGCTGTTTCCAACAAAAATGACATCTGAAGTATTTATCTCCACATCGTCTGTTGCAGATGTGTCTGCAGAGAAGTGATACATGATCTGGTCTGTCACGTGTCTTTTCACCTTCTTGAGCAGTTGCATCACTATTGTCTTCCACCAGATTGATGTCACAGGCAATGTCTCTCTTCTCTTCTAGGAGTTTGATGATCTCTTTCAGACGCATGATCATGTTTGTTTCTTGAGAGCTTTCCTCTAAGTCGCTCAAAAAGCTTTGTCTTGCGACTGCTCGGTTCTCTTTCCTTCCGTCTGCAGTATCCAAAAACAGCCAGTTGATCACCATAGGATGGCAGATACTCTCTCAGCTGGTCATCTGTCATGAGATGTATGACACTGGAATCAATCTAAAATTAAGAAATATTTCAAGAATTTGTCAAGTGAAAAAATTACAACAATGAAAAACCTGCATGTACAGCACCGGATATTATTTACAAAGCTCTTCCAAAGATTAGGGTATTTTAATCAGTTTATCTGTAAAATTTGAAAATTAAGCATTTCCTATATAAACTATCTTCTCCTGCTCCATTCGCTGTATGTCTTCCTCAGGCACATGTCGTGACCTTAAATAGTCACATAGCTCATCCATCTTGTGACAGTTCAAAAGTCCTCTGTACCTCTGTTGAACAAAATGAAAGCTTAAATATAAACTTAAATAATTCTAATCTAAACTGTTGATTTTTAGAAAATCATTTATTTATTTGTTTTTATTATATTTATTCAGCATGTATATTATTGATATTCTGATCTATAGTCCTCTGATATGACAAATCCAACTCTTTAAAGTGGTTAAGGGGAAATGTACACTTGATTTTAGTGTGACACGGTGTATGACATCACTGAATGAAAAAACACCTGCAGTGACTGTAGTTTATTATTCCATGTTTGCCTTTATGTTTATATATATAGCCTAATACAGTGGTTCCCAAACTTTTTCTGCTGGGCCCCCCTTTTGTAAATAAGAATATTTTGAGCCCCCCCTGTGAGCCCTGTCACAAACGTGTCCATGTTATGCTAGCAGGGCGGCACCCACTTTGGGAACCACTGGGTTAATATAACTCGTATATTGCACACTCCTGCCCGCATTATAAACAGCCTCACTAAGTTCTAGATTCGCACGGTTGCCGAGATATCCATGCACAATGAATGATATCCATGCACAATGAATGATATCCATGCACAATGAAGGATATCCATGCACAATGAATGATATCCATGCACAATGAAGGATATCCATGCACAATGAAGGATATCCATGCACAATGAATGATATCCATGCACAATGAAGGATATCCATGCACAATGCACAATGAATGATATCCATGCACAATGAAGGATATCCATGCACAATGCACAATGAATGATATCCATGCACAATGAATGATATCCATGCACAATGAAGGATATCCATGCACAATGCACAATGAATGATATCCGTGCACAATGAAGGATATCCATGCACAATGAATGATATCCATGCTAACTGTACCACCTCAACGTTTACGAGGTGATGTCACTGAGAATAATCGCTGATATTAGCACTTTCAATTATGACTTTCCATTGAGATTTTTTTTTTACTGGCGGAAATAGGCTTCCATAAACCTGCCCTTGAAAATGTATACTTCTGCATGTGTATTAAGACTTCTTGAAAAACATAAAAAACAAGTATATGCATTAGTTATCCTCACAGGAGTAACATTTACTAACTGTGCATACTACACTCATTTCTAGATTTCCTATGAGGTTGTGTCTATCCTTCCATCAAAATGAAGGTTATGGTCAAAGATTGGTGTGAGCCGAGCAAGGGCGCCGTAAGTAGGGGAAAGGGCCACAAAGTTCCCGTCACGATTTGACTTTGCGGCTCTTTTGATCCCATCAAAATATTGTCTGCAGTTTCAGTTCAAATCCAGTTTCCGTTATCACAAGGACAGGGGAGACAGACCTTGGAGGTATTAGACAGTGAGTCGTTAGTGACCTAGTTATACTATGGATTAAAGATTACGTATGTGTGTTTGAGAGACAGATGCATTTACAACTTTTAATATCTGGGTAGAATATGTCAAACCTCCTCCAATCTGATTGCAATCTCTTTGAATCCTTCCTAGAAGCATTTGCACTTAGCTTTGAGATCACTTAGAGATCAGATAGTTTTCCGCCTGTCCAAGATGCATGACGAGACTAAGCTTGACACAGCTGTGAAAAAATAAGAATCATTTCAGGAAAAAGGCAAATCCCCTAAAATGTGGTGTTTACTGTTCTGGCCCCCATCCTCACCAACTTCTCCTCTTACATTGTTTTTAACATTAACTTGTGAAGTGCAGCCAAAAATAACAACAATGGTCTGTGACTTTGTGTGGCACGTTTATGACACTAGTCGTTAATTCACAATGTCCTCTTAGAAGCCAGACAAGCCGCAACATCTCTGTCACAATAAATAACTTGGACAGCAGAAAGAAAGAAATCTCTGGAGGACTCTCAGTGTACTTTGAGTCAATTTCAATTTCTGGCAAGGCAAAGGGTGGAACTTAAGTTGTCAGGAGCTGATGTAGAGTCACTGCTAGCTTCTGAGGAGTGGGAGGAGAAGAGTTGCACTCATTGACATCAGCTCAAAATGATCTATTGTTTCATATCAGCATCTGCTAAAAGATCAACCCTCTAATCATACACGATGTGCGGTGCATTGCAGGTGTAAGCCGCAGGTAGGCTGCCCACATGGATGCTAAATGATGATACAAAGTCAGTCATCATTTTTTAATGGAATAACCTTTACACCTTTCTTTCAAGTGTCATCTGAACCTCCTTCTCAGAACTAATGGGGCCATGATGTTTTCTGCGTGTGAACAGGGGTTCTCCTCTTCACTCAGACTGTACCAGACTGGCTAATGAATCAAACTGCTCTCATGATTGGAAAATTGTTCTCACCTGATGGGATCTCCTATTCACGCAGAGACACAGGCACACATGGAGGAGCTTTAAAGACAGACAAAGAAAATGGAAAGAGAAAGCTGGAACCATGGACCACCAATATGTCTCATAATTTCACCATAATAAATAACCCCAGTGTTATTTTAGTGTTAACCTTCTCTCAAAATTCACTCTTTGTTAGTTTCACCAGAACTTTTGAGTTTGCATATTTTAAGCAATCATTGTTGTGGTGCTGCATTCATGTGCTGTTGGGAATCTTTAATATCAAAGGTTGCTGCACAGCAAACATTGTAATGCAAGAAGCAACAAAGAGGACGTCCGTGTGTGCTTAGTGTTTGTCTTGTGTGTTTGCGTTTTTAAAGACAGTAACCAGCTATCCCTTTTTTCATTCTCTTTAACCATTAATTAAACATGTGATGCAGTTACTAAGGATATATCTGAATACATTATTTAAGAAAGCACAAATAATGCGATTGTTACCTGCTGTGGTGTGTATGTCTCTGTCTCTCCGCCCCTCTTAGGTGATCTCAATTCCTCATCAGAGTCTAGGGACTCGGGAGAGCATCATCATGCAGCATGTCCCATTTTTATTTTATGGAAAGTTGTTTACAGTTTTTGTTTGGAATTCGTTTATTAAGCTTTTTGTTTAGTTACTATTTTGACTCTTCCTTTTCACTTTCTCTTTCTTCCTTTTTCCTGGTTTATTTTATGTAACATATATTTCTTCTACCTCAAGTTGCTCATTATTATTAGGAAACCCCCCTCCCATGATTGACATGTCTATGCGTCACTTATGTTTCTTCAAATCAATTTTTATCATTTTGAATGGCCATAAGATGGAAATGCCCATTATGTTTCCAAAATAGCACTTTGATTTCACTAACTAGTCATTTCAGAGGATTCATAAAACTTAGTTTAGGTAGAAGAGACAGAAAAAAATTGATGTGGAAATATATTTCATAATTAATTATATTCTAATGTCAAATCAGTTTCATGCTTTGGAGGCACAAATTTTGCAACTTTAGTTGAAATTTGAATTATAAACGGCCAGTACTAGGTCAAGGCGGGCGTCTCCATGCGCACTTTCTATTTTGGTTCATGTGTGTGGCAGTGTGACTGCACAACACTTTTAGTGAGAATCTGACCTTGTACATAGTCACATAGTTTAGTAATAAATGTTAATGTGTTGTAAGGATCAAACGTGAGCCGCTACCTTTACTAAGAAGAACGTTTGAAAGTCTATGATGCGCCCTGTTAAGCGGACGTCTCCTTAATAAAGCATAATATCGAGTTTTATAACCAAGCAGTCTGATGTGTGTAGAGAGCTGGATGGTTCTACTTTTCAGGCGATTTAATGAACATAAGCACTGCGAATGGTCGTACGTAAAAGGCACTGCGCTCTGACACTTCTCAGAGGATGGGGATTTATCAACATATCAGTTTGTGGAAATAATGCATTTAAACGCTGCTTCGGCCCCGGGCAAAGATGTTTTTATCCCAACACCTGTGCAAACATGAAAAAAACCTTTGAAGATGTAAACCAGGGTATCGGATTTAAATATAATAAAATAATATAAAATAAGTTGTAAGCCTGTTCCTGACCAGAACCTTCATCCTAACTGCTCGCCTTGTTGTGTGTTTGTCTGCATTTGAGTCCCTTTCCTTCTGTTGCCTGTATTCACTAACAATAACACATTGAAATAAAGGAGCAGCACTGTTTGTGTATTGCATGGTGGAGCTAGTTAGCCTTTATATCAAAGCTTGACAGGCCTAGTGCCTAGTTATGGTTGCTAAGCTCTTCATTCTCAGGCTGGGTGACGTTTACTTCGGTTTTTATAAAGTAAATTTTGAGAGATGTTTATCAATCATGTTTATCAGTAAACAACAATGTTGATTTCAAAGAATGCACTTTTTCTTCATGTTTTATGATCAAAATGCTGCAGTGTGGGCTGGAGTTTTCACTGTGTTTGACACTGTAGTGTTTTGATTATTTTAAAACTCATTCCTCTCTTCGCCTCTACCTCTATCTTTGTCTCTCTCCGCCCTCACTGAACCCAACTTCTTGTTTCCTCAGTTACAGTGTAATTCAGTCACCAATCTTGTTTCCCTGCCACTCCCCTCTCTCCATTTCTCATTATGTTGTCATTTAATGTGACAAGCCTTTTCCTAGCATAATAAAAGTTAAGGCACGCCTCGTTCTCCACTACTACACTTGTCATACACCATGTTATCTCTCCTCTCTGAGTATGTGCAGAGGCTGGCAAGTGATGTGAAGATCTGTATGCCCCCTCAGCTATTTTAAATGATAGCGTGACTCATAATCCTTGTACACGCCAAGAATATGAATTACAGGCACACACGTTATCTCAAATCCTTTACACGGGGAATTAGTTGTACTCACATTGAATGAAAAGCGTGCTAATGCCGGAGGATTACAGCAGTTTTCTGCTCAAGGACATTTTTGCATTGCAGAAGAGTTTAGGTTTGGGTTTGGCCAGCAACATCCGACCAAAACTAGTTAACAGCATTGTCTGAGAAGGGGGTCAAAGGTCAAGGGATCAGAGGATGGTTGGAGAAAGATCAAGGAAGAAATCCACCCAATGCCAGGGACACGGGCTGCCATCTCACCACATACACAAAAATACAATACATTGTTATCATGTGACCAGATTTGTGTGATGTGATGACACACGAGATGGAATGTGGAACGTGATTGAAAGCTCAAAGTGAAGATGCTGAATGACCCTTGACTTTAAAATATTTAATCAGAAAAAAAAAGGTGAAAAAGCATTTAGGAATGTAATGGGAAATGTGTAAATATATTAAAATATGCTAGAATTAATAGTTCATATATCAACAATGGATCACATGACTACTGATATGTGAAAAGGGTCGCACGTAGAGGGGATCCAACTACTATTCCCAGACTTTGCAGGTCCCCTCAGCTCTACTGAGGGGATTTTAGTGTCTTTCACTTCATTGCAATTGTTTTAATCTAGTCTCCCTGCTCTAATCAACAACATTTACAGATGCAACAGGCAGCTCTTTCCATAAAACAAAAGTCCCGATAAACCTATTGTACACTAGCTGGTGAATATAGTGGAGCATTTAGCTGATAAAGAGACAGATATTTATATGAGGAGTTGCTGGAGACTAAAAACAGAGCTAAAAGACAGTGAATATAGGACCACCACTCGGATTGAATGCTAATGTTGCTTCGTATCTGCTTGAAGTTTCAGTAGCCGATTGTTTTCTAGCGAGTTAGACATATCCACTATATAAGGTGATGATATGTCAATGTTGTGTTCACATCGTTGTTGCTGAAACCAAATGGCCAAAACAAACAACATGTTAAACTAGGTTTAAGGGAAGTCAACTACCAGACAACAAATTAGTATCCCCTGCTTTTCAACACTTGTTTGACAACAATGTAGGGAATCAATTTTCATTTTTTATTTGTAGCCATCAATGTTAGACTGTAGTAAAAAAGCACATAGATGCAGGATAGATTCATGATGGGACGAGCCTTCAAAAATTAGCCTTGACACTCTAATGGCAATTGGACAGAAAGGGAACTATAAAATTCTCATTTTAGCCCACTATGTAATAATTATAATGACTGTAATGGTGGCGTAAAGTGCAGTGGTAATTGGGATAATGGTTGGGGGAAGTAGTGGCAGGCTAGCACCATCCATTATGTATTAGCAACACATGCAAACAGTGAGGTGATGGTAATTTGGAACCATTACAATTCAGAAATAACTATCATAAAATGTTCATTTTTTTACTGCATGTCTCCTAGATTGATTCTTCACAGTTAACATTGAGACACACACATACACAAGTAAATTAGTTTTAAAAACAACCTGCGTTATACTTTCTTCTGCCCAACATTTATGATGCATCATTCTTATTTTCCTTTCATTATCAACGGTGACTTGGAGCACACTTAAAGACATTTAGGGGATGATGGGACTCATTACACAGATTATTGTATTATGTGGAGAGACACACACACACACAAACAAATTTGGCTCACAGTCAAAATACTCAGTTATTCGGTAGAACTATTTACACATATTTAGCGAAGTTCTGATGCTAACCCATACATGGTTGATTGCCCTTTGTGTAAACCTACATCAAAGTAGAATTTCATGCATTCAAGCACCAACTTTTATGAGGTGATATTTCTTATGTGGACAATGCATTTAAAAATTAAATTATGTTCTTTGTAAGTTACACTTACTTTGGTTTGGCTTATTTGAAGCTATTGTTCTGCACTTAAAGGATTGCACCTATTAGAAGATAATGTACTTGTAAAGGATTGCACCTATCAGAAGATAATGTACTTGTAAGATTCTTACTGTTCAGCGTTGTATCCTCATGATTGTTTGCCCTTATTGTAAGTCGCTTTGGAGAAAAGCGGCAGCTAAATGAACTGTAATGTAATGTAATGTAATGAACTGTAATGTAAAGTAATGTGATGTAATGAACTGTAATGTAATGTAATGAACTGTAATGTAATGTAATGAACTGTAATGTAATGAACTGTAATGTAATGTAATGTAAAGTTTTAGTGGTCTTTGGGCTGGGTGTATAAAACATGTCAAAATTCTTTGTGACAATGTTTTTTATAATTCCCACCTCCCACCTGCCTTATATGCCACAATTCTTTGAAAATTTTCCATGGCTCCTCCCGTCTGCATGTCGAAGTGTCCTTGCTCATTCACACAGTGTCAGTGTGTGAATGAGCATTAGATTAGATGATGAGCAGTTTGGCATTGTATGGCAGCCCTGCCATCAGTGTATGAATCTGTGTGTGAATGGGTACATTTTGGCATGTAGTGTAAAAGTGCTTCGAGTAGTCCATTTATCATTTAACAAATATAGGAAGCAACCTGAAAATTATAGGATGGTGTAGGATCCTATCTGTGTACCTTCACATTAGAATGAGTGCTTGACTAAAAAACATGTATGTATATCTCTTGATATAAGAGATTTACATTGATGGGAAAATCCAGAAACCAAGTGATTAACACAGCAAAAGACAGGAGGTGAAACTGAGTGCTAAACACAGCAGGGGACCGGAGACAAACTGCTGATGAACTATAGATCAATCAAAGCAGTTGATTGATCAGCACATCTGTTATTTACTGTAAACAAGGAATAAACCAAGGACGACCTGATCTGAATAGGTTCGGTCCTTTTGATCTCTGGAAGTTCATACCTTTTTTTTTTTTTTTTTTAATATTTTTATTCACATGAAAAAGTGTAACAGTGCATTACAGCAAATAAAGCATTTTCATTTTTTATTTTTTTTAAACAAAAGAACCCTTACCCACTTTCCCTCAACCCAGCCCCATCCCAACCTATCCCACCGACCCCTCTCCCGGAGCAATAAGGCAACAGTACATCAATTACATACCAAATGATAGATACAATAATATACATGCACATATATACACATACCTGCATACATACACACATGTAAATGTACACATACTGACACATATATCAAGTGATGTCACGTGGACTGCATGTGTGGTGGACAGGGGAGTAAAAATATTGGAATTATAGGCAGATACAGGGAGAATCCCTACAGCGACACTATATCAAGGGGGAAGACGGTCTACATAACTGATCAGTGGTCTCCAATGAGCATAAAACTTATCTGAAGAACCCCGGAGAGTAAACTTAATTTTTTACAACTTTAGGAGAGACATAGCATCACTCAGCCACATTTTAAAAGAGGGAGGTAAAGGAGATTTCCACAAGAGAAGCATTTTCCTACGAGCAATCAAGGAGGTAAAGGCAATGACATTGGTTTGGGTGTTTGTCATGTTGATTCCATCTGGGGGCCTACCGAAAATAGCTACATGAGGGGATGGAGAGATTTTTAGACCTACAATTTCAGAAATACATTTGAAGAAAGATTGCCAGAAGGTAGATCATTTAGGGCACAACCAGAATATGCGAGTCAGGTCGCAGGGGGCCTGGGAGCATCTATCACACCTGTCATCCAATCTATCTTGATAAATCCTGGAGAGCTTAGCCTTGCTATAATGTAGTCTATGGAGAACTTTAAACTGTATTAGGCTAAGTCTAGCACAACTGGAGGATGAGTTGACAGCTCTCAGGGCCTCCCTCCAAAAGTCATCAGAGAAGGTGATCTGTAGTTCCAATATTATTGATGGCAGATTCATCAACCAAAGAAAAAAGATCATAAAAATAAGAAACATGGCACATAGACAAAGTTCTTGCTTTAAGTACCAGATCCACTCCACTGGGAGGCAGGGTTTGGGGGAATTGTGGAGAGTGGGTCTTAACAAAATCCCTTAGTTGAAAGAATCTGAAAAAATCAGATCCTTTTAAATGAAAGGCAACCGGTAGTTGGTCAAAACTGGCAAACAGGCCATCAATGTATTACTCCCCTATGCAGCGGAGGCCTTCCCTCTCCAAGTAAGAGAATTGGGGTCAATTGTGGCTGGTAAAAATAGATGGTTATTACAGACAGGAGTTGCTTGAGGAAGAGTGAGCCAACCAAAATGACATCTAACTTGTGCCCAGATCTTTAGAGTGTTAAATACAACGGGGTTAGATGTGAACTGTTAGGGGGAAAGGGCCAGAGTGCTACATGCAAGGGCTTGAAGTGACGTAGATCGACATGAGTGGGCCGCCACAAGACACCAGTCACTCTGGGGCGAAGTGAACCAGAGCATGATCTTATGTGTGTTTGTGGCCCAGTAGTAGCCCATTAAGTTAAGTAAACCGAGCCCACCTAGCGACCTGTCCCTCTGCAGTAATGGTCTACTAGCTCTTGCATTTTTATAAGCCCAAATAAATGAGGAAATAATATTATCAATAGCAGTGAAAAAAGATTTAGGCAAAAAAATAAGTAGGCATTGGAAGATGTATAGGTATCTGGGCAGTATGTTGTTGTTTTTATCGTCTGAACTCTTCCTGCTAAAGAGAGTGACAGGTGGCCCCACCTTTGTAGGTCAGATTTGACTGTTGTCATCAGGACAGTAAGATTTTGTTCTCGTAACGGACTAAAAGACTGCGTGATTGCAATGCCTAGATATCTAAACCCTGAGTTGGATATTGTAAAAGGCAACGACAATGGAGGTAACTCTGTAGCCGATTGGTTGATAGGGAAACATTCACTCTTTTGGATGTTTAATTTGTATCCTGAAAATAAACCAAAAGTGGTCAAAAGTGAGAGTATGTGTGGATTACTAGCTATAGGATCGCGCACATACAGAAGCAGGTCGTCAGCATATAACGAGACCCCATGTTCGATATCCCCCCTCTTAATTCCTCTCTCCGTTTTTAGAGCAATTGACAATGGCTCAATAGCAATTGCGAATAGTAGTGGGGAAAGCGGACAACCCTGACGTTCCCCGCGGAAAAGAGGGAAGAATTTGGAGCGCTGGGTGTTCGTACATACAGAGGAGTGAGGAGAAGAGTACAGAAGTCTAACCCAAGAGATGAGGCCAGGACCAAAGCCCAGATGTTGAAGGACAGAAAACAGATAGGCCCACTCAACCCTGACTGTGGATGACGCTGAGAAGTCTTCGGACATTTGTGAAGGAGTGCCTCCCCCTTATAAATCACGTCTGATCTTTCGAGATAATGGAGGGTGTAATAGATTCCAACCGACAAGTAAAAATCTTTGCAAGTATTTTCATATCTACAGACAGGAGCGAGATTGGGCGATATGATGCACAGCTCAACAGGTCCTTGCCCTTCTTAAAGATCAGAGAGATAGAGGCTTGCATAAGGGTGGGTGGCAGTGAGCCTAAGTCGTACGACAAATTAAACATATCTAATAGTGATGGGGCCAGTTGATTTGAGAATTCTTTATAAAATTATACCGGGTATCCGTCAGGACCCGGTATAATTTTAAAGACCCTGGGTGATTTGTCACTATTCATGGACTGTACTGCCTCTTTAATCTCAGCGAGCTGCAGGGGGGCATCTAGTATCTGTTGGTCATTAGTCGAAATCTTGGGCATATCTAGTTTATCAAAAAAAGTAAGTAGCTGATCTTCGCTATCAGGGGATTCAGACATGTAGTGACAAGAGAAGTACGATTTAAAGATGTTATTAATCTTTCCCGGGTCGGAAGTGTGAGTGTGACTTTAAGGGTTTCCCAGAGTAGGGACGCAGAGGTATCTTCATTTTGGTTGGTCTCACAGAAGAATGCAATTGATTCCAAAATACACTCACAAAAGCCTGCATCAGATAGTAAAAGAGGGTCAAGACGCCATAATCTAAATTCCTTAGGCTTATGATTAAAGTGAAGGTCCAAGATCACAGATGAATGATCTGATACAGTTATCGGTGAGTAATGAACTGAGACAATCGACAAAATAAATGTTTTATCGACAATGAAATAATCTATGCGCGAGTATGAATGATGTGCATGGGAAAAGAAAGAGTATTGCCTAACCGAGGGGTGGAAAAATCTCCACGGGTCGACGTAGCCATAGTGATCCATAAAAGCAGAGATAGTCTGTGCCGTTTTAGAGGGCGCAACGGGTCTGGAACTAGATCTGTCTAGTGTCTAGTGTCTATAACACAATTCATATCTCCTCCCAATATTAATAGATGGGAATTCAAATCCGAAATGGTGGAGAATAGCGATTTCACAAAATTATGAACATCCCAATTGAGAGCATACACAGATACAAGATGACCGGCTTCTGATAGTGTGGCAGAAATTATGACATAACGTCCATTTGGATATAAAATTGTATTAGTAGGGGTGAAATTTACATTTTTCTTAATTAAAATGGCTGTGCCACTTGTCTTTAGGTTAAATTGAGAATGAAACATTTGTCCAATCCACGGCCTATTTAGCTTTCGCTGATCAGAGTTACAAAGATGTGTCTCTTGTATAAACATTATATCCGCATTCAAGTTTTTAAGATGTGTCATAATCTTTGTGTGTTTCACCAGAGCATTCAACCCACCAGTATTCAGAGATAGTATCCTGACCGCCTGTCCACCACCAGTCCCTGTACCAGTATTGTACAGTATATGTATTAGCCATGACGCCGCGTATAGCATCGAAAGTGTCAAGTCAGCCCTAGAACATCCATAACTAAAAATGGAGAGAACAGTGTACATAAAAATGACAAAACAGAATGTAAATGAAATAGCTGCCTCCAACAAATGGAAACCCATAGCCCCATCAAGATCAATGTCCCACCCTTTCCCGCCCTCTCCCTCCCATCCCCTACTCCCCCTCTCTCCCACCTCCTCCCATGCCCCAGCCCCCCTCCCTCCCCACCCCCCAGCTCCATCCAAAAATGTGTCTGCCAATACAATTGGCAATGACTTCCCTACCTGAATCATCTCTCCTTCTTCAAAGTGTCTCAGTACCCACATCATGCTTATACAACCTCCTTAATAAGTGTGGGTAATTGTGAACAGCATTAGTTATAAAAGAGATTACGTCCCAACAGAAAGACGGTTGCAACGTGCCCAGAAACAACTATGAACAGCATATGTTAACATGGCAATATAAAAATATAATTGTACAAAAAATAAATGTAAACAACATCTCGCATTATGCGCTGTCTTGACTAGGTAACGTTAGATCTATAAAATACATTGTGTCCTAACATAACGGTTGTAACGTACCCAGTCCACCATCTATGCAGCGCTAGCGCGGTTTAGCTTAGCCTAGCCCAGCCACCACTAGCCTAGCACAACATCAGTGGTTAGCTAGCCGGCTCACGTTCATGGCTAGCTGCAAAGGCTACAGCCTCTACGGGCGAGGGAAACCTTTTTTTAGCCCCGTTTCCCAGTGGAACAGAAGAGCCGGTCTGAGGTCTAGGTTATACAGCTTTGACATGATGTCCCGGTACTTAGCCCGCTGTTCGAGGACCTCCTGTGTGAAGTCTTCGTAGATCTGCACTAGTGTACCACGGAAGCGGTGATTCCCTCGTCTCTTGCGGGCCTCCCGGACAATCAGATCCTTGACCTGGTAGCGATGCAAACGCATTATAACAGGTCGCGGTCTCATCCCTGGCTGCGGCTTAGCAGCTGGCGCTCTGTGTGCACGGTCCAGCTTGGGAGGGGATTGGAGAGTCTCAGCGCCTAGCAGCTTGACCAAAAGTTCTGAAAAGAAGGTTGTAGGCCGGGGTCCCTCAATAGACTCAGGAAGTCCAATGATTCTGATATTATTTCTGTGGCTCCGACCTTCCAGATCTGCGGTCTTCGCAGCTAGCTTGTCATTGCTATCTGCTAGCAATACACGCTTCTCCGCGAGTGAATTTAATCGCTGGTCTTGCAGGTTGGCATTGGACCCAAGAGAGTCAATTCGCTCACCATGTTCTGCTACCGTGGTCTGCATTATGCTCAGTTTCACCTCCAGTACCGCAAAGGCAGCTTTAAAATCAGCTGAAATGCTAGCTCTGTGCTCCCTCTGTGCTCGCTCTGAGCTAGCTCTGTGCTCTTCAAGCAGGCTAATTATGCTAGCCATGTCCGATAGCAGATAGCAGTTTCGGCCTTTTTTGTCTTGTTCGTCGCCGTTTCTGATGCAGTTTTTGACATCACATTGGCCTGTACTAATTTAGAGTCCAAATTATGTTCACAAATACTGTTTTAGCTCAAATTCGGTGGTTATAAATGAAATGTTCATAAAGTAGAGTCGTGGGAGAACGAGACAATGCTGCCCTCCCATATTCGCCCAACCGGAAGTCCTGTAAGTTTGTACCTTTGATCTCTGCAATCAGTAAACCCCCATCTTGGGTGAACAAAGGAAGACTGACCTGGAAGCTCTTCATGACTTCCTGTCCTTTGAATGAAGTATAAATACGGAGGCGGGGACAGTTGCTTCTCTGAGCAACACGACAGAATTTACAACCTGTATGTGTGTGACTTTGATCATCCTTTGTATGTATAAACTCTGCTCCTTCTTGCAAGAAAAAACTATTATTTGATTTTGATCCTGACGTCGTGGTGTTCCAACATACATATACGCTTACACATACACGTACGCTTCTTCACCCATCGGCTGACTGTGTGGAAGGTGAGGGTGTTCTGCCCAGCTTGTGGGAAGCAACTTATGGGCTATGGTCTCCCCAAGGGATTTAGGAAGGTCCTGTACATCGACAGGTGGTGGACACCTGATGGTGACAGAGACACTCAGGTACTCTGTTTGTTTCCTGAGAGTCAGACTGTCCGGGACCACCTGGGAATACCCGTTGCAGTAAGCATTTTTCTTTATTAGCAGAATGAATACATAAATAGAAAAGTTTGCATTTATAGTAAATAAAGTGTCTTTTTTTTCCGTATCCAAGAGTCTGAGAAGCATTAAACGGACTAACTGCACCTTCATGTGCGTACTGGAGGTGGGTATTTATGCACCTACAAACTGTCTGTATTGGGGAAGGTAAACTGCACCAGCCAATACTTTGGGGTACTCCCGAGCTTAAGGAAAGCTGCCAGCCGTTCGGACAACACACACAAATAATAAATGGCCCTGAAAACTCTGTGGCGCAGGATTGGCTGGATAATTTCCATTTTCATCATCCAATCACGATACTCGCTGTCCATTGTGAAGAATGGACCTAAACCAATCACGGCGCGGGCTCACAATGGACCTAAAACTGTCACATTTCGGCTTCTCTCAGAGCCCTCCATCCTCACGCCGTTGGATGACATTGGACGTGTCGCAAAGTCAAAGTAAGTAACAACATTAAATGTTTTTATTTTCTTCTTTAACAGTCGTAAAACTTATATTTAAACTCAAAGTAATTTTATCACTTTACATTACGTTACATGTCAACTTCCGTCGCATAACATTAGCAAGCAATCGTTAGCAATTGCTAACGTTTCTACATGTAATAACATTAACTGTGATAGTCATGAATGAAACAGCCATGTGTAAATATGTGCAAGTATTCACAGTAATTCAAGTAAGTAGTTATACAAACGTTCTATCAATTACCATTTTATTAAGCTTACTACCCGTTTATGACCAGCAGTGCGACGTTAATCCTACCTACAGCTACTGCAACATAGATATTTACCATTGTCAAAATTGTCATTTCTGCAAGGTTTCAAAATAACCATTGCTGATATTACCTAATGTAATTTATTATTGCTATTGATAACGGTGGTATTATTTAATGAGCTGCAGTGTCAAAGTGTATTCTCTCTCATATATATATATATATATATATATATATATATATATATATATATATATATATATATAATGACTGATAAAGATTATAATTTTTGTAAAATAATATATATGTTATAATGTAAATATATCAATGATAGATAAAGGATAATTATACAGTACAAATATGAATTATGTGTATGTTAATATATAGATAACATGTATTAATAACCGATAACATTGCTTAACTAATAGTGTTATTTGACTGTACTCATGAAGCTATTGTTATCGTTATTATTTCCATGTTATCTTTAGATGAGCACTAAACCTAAAAGCCACAAGGGCATTGAGAGCCAGCTCTGTGGTTTGGCCTGCTGGAAGAGGCAATAAACAAGCCCCAAGGCAGCAGAAGTGGCATGACCTCTTTCAGATGGTAAAGTATAGCAAAATATGTACCCATTACTTATTAGTGTCAAGTCCCTTGAGGAAAAATGGGCAATATGCTGGCGCAGATAACATCAATCAGATGATGTACTGTACACTGAGTGACTCACTCACTCACTCAAGGCTAAATAACACTTGTGATAATAAATAAATAGATAGATAAATAATAAGGTTGCCGAGTAAAATGCGCCAGACCATCCCTGTGCAGGACCAAAGGTGGATTTCCAACACTCTCTTTAACTCTGGCAAACTGCGCCCAGATTTGAAGCTGTGGTATGAGCCCCCTGTCCCAGCCCTCATTTATCACCAGACGCCGAAACCCGACCGCTTCTTCACCCATCGGCTAATGGTGTGGATGCCTTACCACCTGTGGAAGGTGAGAGTGTTCTGCCCAGCTTGTGGGAAGCAGTTGACGGGCTACGGTGTCCACAAGAGGTCTTGGAAGGTCTTTGACATCGACATGTATTACCTGATGGTGACAGAGACTCTCTGGTGCTCTGTGTGTTCCCTGAGCTATCTGTCGACCAGTCAGACTGTCCGGGAGCAGCTGGACCTGCCGCACCAGAAAATGTTCCGGCTGATCCTGAGTAAAGCAGTTTTGAAAAGATAGTGATTGAAAAGACTTAAACAACTGAAATTACCCTCCACTGAATATGTAAAATATGAAAAATATTTAGTTTGAAAAAAAAAACATACCAAGTATATCTCGGGGAAAATCTAACTATTTAATACATTTCTAATGTATTCTTAATAACTTAAATACAGTTGCAAGTATGATGCACATGTATTCTATGATATTATTACATCCTCTTATTGTGTCATCTCCTGGTCACAGCCCTGCACAACAACATTACAGCCAGTAAACTGTTTAAACCAGCAGGGATAACAGCTGCAAATTAGCATTGTGCTATGTCTGGTGCATTTATGACACACTGTCCCTGTTTTAAATAATTAATTGAAATTAAATGTGTATTTCAGGTATGCTTGTGACATCCGTGTCATTCGGCTGCTTCGGGACCGAACAGCTTACCCTCGGCAACAGTCCAGCATGACTGGTGAAGCAGCTCAGGGAGAACCACGGGGAAGAATGGTTGAACCGGTTGGCACACTATCTTGGAGAGTGTGCTGACTTTGTTGATCGGCCCAGCCTCTTGCCAGTGGTCTGCCAGGAGCCCCCTGAGCCCATCGACATCCCCACCAGTCGCTGGCTGCTGTCAGTGTACGGCAGGGACATCCTCTACCGCCTGGACCATATTAAGGCCAGCATCACCTCCACATTTGGTTCCATCTTAAAGATGGACTCAACCAATAAGGTAATACATAAACTTACTGTGTATTGGATTTACATGTACGTTATACTCTCCTATACATAGTAATGTTGTTTTCAGTGATAACATTACATTATAAATGTAAATGTGTGCTGTGTCTACGCAGCACACATCTACATACACTAACTGCTATAGATAATGTGTAAGAAATGCATAATCTTAAACATTATTGTTGTCACATGAAAGATCACAAAAAAGCTGTCTGGCCACGGCAGAGGGACAGCTCTCTGGGTGACCTCCATTGGCAATGAGGTTTGCCAGATCTTAATCAGTGTCCTGATGGTACAGGAGGGGCCGGCACTGGACACAATGGCATCTGGTGTGATGGAGCGCTATCGCCAGGCAGCTATTCCACCCCCTGTGCTGCTGTATGTGGAATGTGGCTGCTGTGTGAGTGAGGGGATGAGCAAACTGCAGAGCAGGTTTGGTAAGTGGCCAGACCTCCACATGCGGCTTGACATATGGCATTTCATGAGGAGGCTGGCTGTCGGCTGTACCACCGACGCTCATCCCCTCTACCCCACCTTCATGGGCTGCCTCTCTGCATGCATCTTTGAGTGGGATGCAGGGGACCTCATTCTGTTGCGACAGGCAAAGAGAGCGCAGCTCAGGCAAGAGGGTGTGCCAGCCCTTACCGATCATGTGGTGGACGTGAAAATCAATAAGACGGAGCTGAGCCAATACTGCCGCAGGAGGACGCATGGTGGAGAGGCCACTATCAGCCTCATGGAGCAGCTGCTGCAGAGACTTGGGGATACAATGGGAGAGACCTTATGGGCGTGCCACTGCTGGACCAGGTGCGCATGGAGCACATTTGGCGTGTGCAGAGACGCCACGTTAGATGCATCCAGGATGTGCCAGGTGTACAGCTGTACACTGACAGGAACCACCACCAAGAGTGGTGTCGTCCTGACAAAGTCAATCCAGACTCAGAGGAGACTGAGAACATGCTGGAGGATGTGGATGAGGGCGAGGAAGGAGAAGAAGACGAGGGCTTTGAGGAACATACACTGTCAAGTCTCCTCGATGACCCAAGCTTTTCTGTCTCTTCCTTGCCTTGATAGGGTTAGGGCTATTGTCATTGTTATTGTCATTGTTGCTCTGTGGCAGAACCTGCTGGACTATGACAAGCAGAGAGTGTTTTTTGTTGCCAGACACCAGACCAGGCTAGATACAGGGAGGTTCAGGTCTCCCAAGAAGAGGCAGGAGTTCACTCCAGGGGTGGAGAGTGTGAAGAGGCATGCACTCACCACCACTGCCTCGCTTGCCCAGTGGCCAGATTGCTGCCGCCTGATTGAGACCATCTTTATCAGGCTCTGTGAAATCCACCGCAGTCCCAAGAAGAAGGGGACTGGCACAGTGTCCAGATGGGATTTTATCCTAGAGGACTACAGCAAAATCAGGCAGCGCATTCTGGCCAACGGGACAGTTATGCAGCAGACCACCCTGCAGCTGGTGGACGTGAGCCACACCACCCTGATACAGTGGCATAATAAAAGGGTGAAGAGGGAGGACAATGCGGTGGTGATGCAGGGGCTGGTCTTGCCCAGCCGCCATGTGCACCCCCCCATCCAGACCGGGCTTACCAGTACCACCTTCCTGGCAGCACCGTGGGCCAAGCAAAGCTAAAGAGGAAGGTCTCACCCACAGTTGCGACACCAGCATCTGTGAAGCTGCGTCCCCAGTGGCAGCTCTTCCCTGCTCCACCTTTGGTGCCTCAGCTGGTGATGCAGCAGCGACACTTCCCTACTCCACCCTCCAGCCATATGCCAGTGATGTTTGGGACCTGGGACCTCACAGATGCCTGTCCTGGTCACTGCTCCACATGCCCTGGATGCTAGCCTCTCCTCTGCTCCTTCTGTTCCTGCTTCTGCTCCAGTCCACCGTAAACTGCACAACAGGTGCAAGAAATGCGGGCAGCTGGGATTGGGCACAGCCAGTACAAGGGAGTGATATACTGCCCCTCTGTAGAGGCTGTTTCGAAGGAGCAGTGGTTGGAGGACATTAAACAAACTTAAACAATAGTTATTTACTCCTCTGCCAGAGGAATCGACACTGGACTTATTTATGTATATAGTTGTATAGCGTTAATTGAATTATGTGATCATTTGGAGGTTGTACTTTGTTTTGTAGTTGAATTGTTATATTTTATGTCAGTTATATATATACAGTTATTTTTATGTTATTATTATATTGTTATATTGTCAAGTTTTACTTGAAGTGTTTTTATTATGTATGTGATTGAAAATAAAAGTTGGGTTAATTCAATTAACTAGTATCTGTCCAATGATTGGAATAGAAAATACAATATTCAGAAAATACAATGGTTTACTAACCCTAACCCTCAGTCATAAGGAGGAGTAAGAATTAGGGCTGTCGAATTAACGCGTTAATTTTGATTAATGAATCACATAAAAAATAACGTGGAGGGGGATCCGTCTGCACAGTAAATCCTTTCTGACATGTCTGAAATGTTCAGAACACAACTTTACTAATAAATCTTTCAAACCAGCTTGAAATTGTATTGCATGTTTATACATGTCTGCGTAAATAAAATATCTAATAACATTCATAATAAAAGATGTGGTTGAATTAATTGAGAGAGCAATGATATCAAATTAAACAACTATATGAATTATGTACATGCATGTGGTGATTGTATGTTTAATACATCATGTGCAGGTCTACTGGTACTACAACTGTAATGTACAGATGACGTACAGTCTGTATACTTACTGGTGTACACACAGCTTCCTCCCCAGTGTGGATGTCCAATAGATGGTCGCTGATCATACAGGTATCCTCATTTCTGTCAGTGGCTTCATTCACCAATGTTTCAATACCTATGTAATAATAGGGTGATAGTTAAAAGTGAAATAGACTCACGCTTTTACTCAAACTACAGAATAAAATGGGGAAGCCTGTTATAAACATTGAATCTATACTTAATTTAGCTAATGAAGTGTAATTAGCTAAAGTTATTAATACTACAAACAATAATACACAGATATTGGCTAGGGCCTGGTGTAGGTAGATACTTTATTCTTCCCGAGGGAAATTTAGGAAATATTTACATTACAGTTTACATTTGTATGTCAACTCGTTACATACAGTAGGCCGAGACCGATTATGGCTTTATGCTTGAAACAATAAATACAGTAAACAAGTAGCACGGCTTACCTTTGCTCTCTCCCTTTTGGCGAATGCATTTCGTCGTCCCTTTGGTGGAGGACTCTGCACTGGCGGACGTGTTTGAGTCGGCGTGCTGGCTTGTGCTGGCTGGGGTTTCGGCAGTATTGTAGGCACAGCATCTGCGTTCAGTTTTAAATTATTTTTGAATCTCATTTCCTTGGTGAGCATAGTTTGTTCGAAACCCGATCTCTCAAAGTGCTGCCCACAAATCGTCGGTTTCATCGACGCACTTGTCTTGTCCATAAACGCAACATTTTATCCTCTTTTGGCCACAGAAAGCTAGATTTGGAGACGGCCCTACATCCACATACAACACATCGGTTCACAATTATCCTTGACCATAGATTGTTGTCCGTTCTTTCTCGTAATAATTGACATCAGTCTTTGCTGGACGCTTCAACGCAGTGACGTCATTGCCCGAACATTGCCGAAGTGGATGCTCTCGGCGCAGCGATCGATTGTTGTTAGCGGAAGTCATTTTTATGCTATTATGATTGTGATTTATTACTAATACATCTATATTAAAAATATATATATGGCACATTTCACAATAGATATGCAACCTCTATCATATACCAAAGCCAATAACACTGACAAAATATTATTTCGTAGGCCCTTTAAGGCAAAGAAGTGGAATGTTCTGCAATGGCCAAGTCAATCACCTGACCTGAATCCAATTGAGCATACATTTCACTTGCTGAAGACAA
Organism: Cottoperca gobio; assembly: GCF_900634415.1. Taxonomy (NCBI): domain Eukaryota; kingdom Metazoa; phylum Chordata; class Actinopteri; order Perciformes; family Bovichtidae; genus Cottoperca; species Cottoperca gobio. The sequence continues at coordinate 23,525,054 of NC_041364.1, forward strand.
AACTGAAGGGAAACTGCCCAAAGAACAAGCAGGAAGTGAAGACAGCTGCAGTAAAGTCCTGGCAGAGCATCACCAGGGACCAAACCCAGCGTCTGGTGATGTCTATGGGTTCCAGACTTCAGGCTGTTATTGACTGCAAAGGATTTGCAACCAAATATTAAAACTGACTTATGTGATTTATGATTTATACTTGGTCCAATTACTTTTGGTCCCTTAAAAAGTGGATACCACATATAAAATGTGTTGTAATTCCTTCACCATTCATCTGATTTGGATGTAAATACCCTCAAATTAAAGCTGAAAGTCTGCACTTAAAGCACATATTGGTTGTTTAATTTCAAGTCCATTGTGATCGTGTACAGAGCCAAAATGATGAACATTGTGTCAATGTCCAAATATTTATGGACCTAACTGTATATCTTGGCATGTGATTTCCTCAGGGCCCAAGTTAAGTGTAACGTTTTTAGCACAAGCAGTTCTCGAGAAAGCGGCGAGCAGCAATGCAACAGGCCAAGCATTCAGCACATTCCAAATAGGCACTGCACCTTTAATTTCCATAATAATGAGAAATGAGAAATATTTTCCAGAAAAATGTCGCATAATGGATCAGCCTGAAAACTCTTCAACGGTTACAAGTAGCTCTCCTGCCTGAGGCACTGTCGGCATTTGAACCCAAGTGCTTCTGCTCACAAGATAGGCACTTTAACCACTAAACCACAGTACCTCCATTATGTGCATAATGGATCCATCTTTGTCTCTTGTATCAAAGCTGCATTTATATCTACGCTGTTAAAAGAGAAAAGTTCAACACAGAAGCTGTCTGTTTCCAAAATCGAACAGCAAAAACAACTGTTGGATAAACAACTTTTAACCATACCACAATCTTTATCTAAACTAAACTAAGTAGTTTTCCGACCTAAACTGAACCAAAGCCTTACTATAGAGGTGACAGTGATTAACATGGCAGATTTTATTTAAGAGATAATCTGTGTAACAACCAGGCACTGTGGCAATTTGAAAACAGGATATACTGTTTACAAGACAGGAGCTTTAACCCTCTCAACCACATTTAATGTTTCCATAAAACACTGCAAGGCTGTCCTCGGTAGACCTGTTGCTAACAATGTTCATATGAAAATCTATGGACAGAAAATATGTTATTGACATGTTATCAATAGAAATTCAGTAACAATGATACCACTTGGAAACACTAGTAGGGGGAGAAGGTGTTTATAGGGTTATCCGTTTCCACTTTAAGTAACCACTGGGCCCCCCAACAGCTGTATGACAGCAGTGCTCTATCTTAACCTCACCTGTACCTGATGAACTGCCCACAGTGGAATTAACTTTTCAAGTATGTTGGTAGTTGCAGGTGGAGCTCATTCTAGTTCACCCGCATTTAAGATTGCTGAGGAGAAAACAAGATGCTGATTACATTGAAAGCCTTGAAGTAGTTTCAAAGAAAAAATAATGACTCGGAAACACACTTCACAAAAAAAAAAAAGGGAAGAAAAAAGCGGCTCATTGTCTGTATGTGTGTTTGACAGAGAGAGATGTGTGTGTGTGTGTGTGTGTGTGTGTGTGTGTGTGTGTGTGTGTGTGTGTGTGTGTGTGTGTGTGTGTGTGTGTGTTTACTGCTTTGTGAAGTTTAAATTGATCGGTGTGAATTTCTACCTACTTTTCTGTTTTTCTCAAGAAAAGAAAAGTGCCGTTTAGAGGATCAAAAGTGTCTTCAAAGCTACAGAGAGGAAACTTGTATCTCAACACTGGGGTTTTGAAGAAAGTTTGAGCTGTATATGCAGTTTGTAACAGAAAATAACCTTTTTTTAATCCATTTCGCTATTTTTGTTAGATTCATAGTTGGAAACATTTATTTCACCAGTTTCTCTTTAAAACAAAGCCCAATGATTGCACTGTTTGTAACCCTTTGGATAGCTATTCATCGCTTCTTTTTAAAAGCACATTAATTTACATGCAGAGGAAAATCACATTCTTGTGTCACCCACTGAGCTTCTCCACTGGAGCATTCAGAGATTAAGTGGCTTGCTCATGGGCACTGTACCTCATGTACTTTTTTTGATCTCCTCCCAATCAGCTGTTGCAGTGTTAAGGTGACTTTTGTCAAACACACCCACCCACGCTCATACATATATAAAAAACTCACGCTCTTCTGTGAGGAACAACCTGTTTTCAATAGGTGCTTTTAAATATATTTCTACTTGAATACTGTTTTTACTGACACTAAATACTTAAGACAAGAGAGCTTAAGGTCCATAATGTTGATCTCCGAAATGGACACATTTAAAATCCACATGAACCAGAAATGCATAAATTAAATCATCAAAGAAATGAGATCCGATCCAAAAGGCCCCCACACGAGTTGGATCTGAGACCGCCAACACTAGCAGTTGCATGATGCTCTATGTAAATACAGGTCATATGCAAGCTACAGTTCACACACACGTCTCAAAAAAGCAAATGTTCTCCTATGACGATTATGTGATCAAAGCTGTTAGGGAACCATTTCAGACTCATTTGGATAATGGACATATTACACAGATCTGAGACCGGCAGCAAAAAAACAGAACCCTATCCGCTCCTATTTGGATACTACTATTGCCCATACAGTAGGTTAACAAGGTAAATACTATAGTCAGAACTTCATGGAGGGATTTAGGGTTTTGGCCAGTTTAACACAGTGCGGTGTCAAAATTCATCACACAGTTAACCAAACTTTTACTTCAGCTATTCCATGTCAGTACAGTACAGTATGTTCTCTCGTATACAATAAGGTATATATAATGTGTACAAAATAATATGAACTCCAGTGAAGTTATTGTACTTCTCACATCCGAACGGCCTCCTGCTGTATTTTATTCGCTGCACTCTCCTCCTCTGCAGCTGCTGCAGTGGTAGCACTGTTCAACCATTAGTGCTAATCATTAGTCCTAATTGCAATCTCATTTGTCTTAATCGTTTTCTTTGCAAAAAGAGCTTAGATTACTCTGATTGAAAAAGACAAGCTAAATCAATGTGCTGTTAAAGTCCACTGCAGGACACCTGCATGTGTGTAAATAGATTGTGAAGGCATCATTGGACAGGTGTTGTTTTTTTGAGTCATTGTCAAGAATAGTTAGTCATAAATGTAATATTCCCATGTAGCAAAGAGGGCAAGTAAACAACATTACATGATTGTCCTGATTAGGACTGATAGTTACAAAGAGAGCTATTAAAAGTTTGAGAATGTCACATGAAGTGACTGTGGTCTGCTTTGTTTCCACTCTAAATGTAATTGCTAATGATTACAATAATATTTTCTGGCTTTCTTAAATAGTAAATTGACACCATGGGCCTCGCAGCATTAACTTCTTGCTCCCACTTCCAAATCCCAGCAGGTGTCTGGACAACAAAAATATATATAAAGAAACTGAGACAGACACTGTAACATATCACTCTAAACTGTTACATTGCAGGAACGTGGAATTAACCAGATCCTTTTTTTTATACCAAAATTCACTCTTTGGGACATGTGTTGTGTTTAAAAGAGAGGATTATTTTTAAATATGAGATTAAACTGTTTCACTAAGGGTGCAAACCTTCTGTTTATTTTATCTTGGACAATTTTTGTAGCGCTGGCTGTTAATATTTCTAGACGTAGGTATTCAAATTCCTACTACTGTTATGAACGTGACACAAAAGGTTGAACTCAAAAGCAACTACTCAAAACAAGGTTTCAAAAGTAAAAAGGTCTTTACTCAAGATGGTTTAAAGTACAACAAAAAATCACTCACTGAGGAAAAATCATAGAAAAAAAAAATAACAAAAAACATGAACAAACTAAACTTGACTTGACTAAGGCAAGATTCTACAATGGTTCTTGATTCGAAAACGCTTGCTCTCTTGGTGGCAAGACACAAGACAAACTGGCACAGGACAAAGGGAGACAAGGACTATATATACAAACACGAGGTAATGGGAAACAGGTGGCAACAATCAAACAGGAGGGAAACCTCACAGACAGGAAGTTCTCTGAAACGAGAGGGAAAGGTAATTACAAAATAAAGCATTTTCTTACTGAAGCCAAACCTCTGTCCCAGCTTTGCTTCTTATATTGGGCTCCTGTTAAAGCAAGTGAAACATGTGGCTGGCACTGTTATTAAGAAGAGAAAATCAAGGCAGTTCCTGTCACTTTCTATATGTTCACTAGTATTTATTTACACTGCAGTTTATGTATAGCATTGCTATATAAATCAGATTAGACAACTACTTTATTAAAGTCACATCCAATCTATTCCCTTGGAATATACTATGAATTATCAACCCTTTGAGTTGAATGTTTTAAAATCATTCGGATCATTCATTGTGTGTCTCTTCTTTTCTTCCTCACCACTGGGTGGCACTGTTAGTTTGAGGACTAGAGACAGAGTGAGAGGAGCGGGAGGAGAACGAGAGCAGCAGAAATTGATGCAACGCGGCACAAGCTATCACTGCAACAATGCAGATTAAAGTGGTGGAATGAAAAGAGGAAACAACACTAGAAGAAAGTGACAGTGCAAAAGCAGAGGAAACAAGAAAATATGACGCTTTGTCAGGAGATATATTTGTAGGCTGCTCAGATTCCCTGCAAATTAGAGGAGACAAACGGGTGAGGGTGAAAGAGAAGGGGGAGGCTGGACAAGAAGAGAGTAGATGGAAATGGCTTCTTTTTTCAATTTAAAGACACACACTTCTACAGGATACCCCTGATTCCACTTGAAGTACTGCTGTCTCCTTCTACTGTCGCTGTGTAATCCCAGCCGTCTATTGAAAGCCCCGTCAACTGAAGCCTAAAGGGAGAAATGAAGCTACTCCTGCTCACCAGATGAACTTCACACATCGCTCACTTCACTCAATGCTCCTCTGGGACAGGATATAAAGAAAAGCTTGTTTAATGAAATATACAGGGGCTCCGTCAATTCCATAATTTTTAATGCATCCTGCTTTGTTCTATCTACCATCAAGTCATGTTAAAGATTCACATGCCATGTAGCTTATGTCATGTGCCCCCTGCACATTTCCACATGTGGTAGTAATACTGTAAAGCTGAAATAAAGAGTCCTAATCATTTGATATTTTACAGCATTTCTATAAAATAAAATTCATACTTTTTATTTTACATTTGCTGTTCACAGCCACTGACAGGATGGTCTTTCCAGGAAGAAACTCCTCTGGCAAACCTGTTTAGATTTAAGATAGATGTATAATGAAGAATCACTATTTTGCAATAAGCAAAAACTTAGCTTGTTCATTAAACACGTTTTGATAAAAACTGAGTTTAGTACCAAGAATTATATGAAATCTAATCTGCCCACAAGAAAGAGGTTTCCGTGTGCTAGAGGTCTTCACGGGTCAAAAACTTGTGCCCAAACCCCAAGAGCTGGAAATGTATCGAACTAGACCTGTCTACTATTTGAAACCTGGGAAACAGACCAATGAAGAATATGAGTGTTCGTCATGACTTCAAACTATAACGTACACTGTTTTATGTTTTGTAATTATTTATGATAATTTGGTGGGGCATTGCTTAGAACCGGCCTCAATTTCACAGCTAAATGCTATCTAAAAGTTAACGTTAAATAACAAGTTATCCAAACCAAACTTTGTGGCTTACCTAATATAACGTTATTAGCTTTCTCTCCTGTGCCTGGTCTCGACGCATATCATCCATCCTCCTTGCCAATAAAGTTGTCAAAATACATCCAGATTATTCCTCTCTTGCTGATTGAAACAGCGAGACTAGTCCACTCGTTATTTCACCTTAAAAGTCCACTTGCTGTCACGGTGCATATGTCAAACTACAGTCGTTTAGAATCAGCTTTGCAGTTTTGTTGCATTTAACATAATATAGATAACTTAGATTGTTTGCCCTTTTGAAATATAATAACGATTGCTCAATGCCAAAGCTGCTAACGTTAGCATTTCTAATTTGTTTTTTGATTCCAACCTCTGCTCTCAACCCTTCTCATCCTGAGTAGAGGGCCTCGCTTGCGTGGGTTATTTGTAATAATGTTGCAAGTTACAATACACACACAGCACTTCCATCAGGATCAGCGTTGCTGTCTGATCATGGTTAGGTCCACTCTTGATAGCAGTCATTATTGACTGTTATGCACCCATTATTGACACCCATTAAGATTAGTTGCACCTGCTTTTTTTTCTGCTATGACAACATGTCTGCTGCTTTATTCCCCATTCTTTAAAAGCATGTACTGCGTGTCTATTCTTTTCCAAATGTTTATTTTCTTTTAAAATCAGAGATGTAACTATAGACCTGTAACTTTGCACCTGTTCCTCTGAAAGGAAACATCTAAATACGATGCACATGTCTACGATGCACATGTCTACGATGCACATGTCTACGATGCACATGTCTACGATGCACATGTCTACGATGCACATGTCGATCAAACAGTCAGTTGTTGCACAAAGAAACACCTGCACTTTTTCATTGGGCATTGTGATATTTTAGGATTGGAGAATCAACATTTACAGGCAACAAAAATGTAAAAAACTAAAACAAAAACTAAATACCATCTTGTGGATCAGGACATACTTTGTTCCTTTTTAGTGTGTTACTAAAAAAGCGGTAATTTAGTTGAACTAAAAATTACATTATAATAAAGTAAGGTGGTCGTAGCACAATTATTTGTTCTTCTTTGGAACATGAATGCTAACTGCTGGAAGCTTCTTTTAAATGCAGTATTATCATGTGTCTTGCAATCTGTTGTGGGATGGACCATTTCAATGGTATGACTAAAAAACATTATTGTGTTTGATTAAGTTTGCTACAGTGGTTGAACAAGAAAGAAGAGCACACTGCCTACAGTGTCTGACAATATTTCTCTAACAATAATAATGACAATTTACCACCAAAGAGGGGAAAAAAACACAACCCTTTCTCCTTGAAATGATGTTTATGTATTTCTCAAGTTTAACAACTAACACATTTTGAAATGAATGAAATTAAATGTTTTAACAATTTGATGAAAAAACAGCATATCTGAGAAATTGCAAAATGTTCAGAACTTTCTCAAAATGTTCACTGAAAACATATTTATGAGACTTCATATCTATATTAGTTGGTATCTGGCAAATGTCCTCCACTGAAGAGCTCCAAGAATGCCAGATACATTTCTATTACTGCTGTCTAATTATAATGTATCACTGAAAGTCTCATAATCATATCACAAATAGTTCAGGCCTTACAAAACTGCAAAGTGAGCATTGATGTATGTATATACAGTATATATATTTGTTATTTTTATGTCTTCTTTTTTTGGACACTGTCATAGATGAGTAATTACATTTTATTTCTACCTTTTACAATATAATGTAGTCTACTAGACTACATTATATTGTAAAAGGTGTTTCTACTATCCTGCTTCCATTATTAATGTAAATAGTATTAGAAACACATCTCAGTATAATGTTGTCCACTTCAACACCACTGTGCTGCCTATTTCTATGTTTATAGAGTTGGGACATGTTTTTTGGCTCAGAGTGAGCGCTCCTTGGTTTGTTGGTTTGATGGGGGCGTGTCAGAGTGAGCGTTCACTGCTTTGCAAGGATCTTTGTTTACAGAGCACGGAGATCAACACGTGGAGCAGAGACGCCATGTAAACTGTGTTTGTGTCTGTGATGCTTGAGCCTTGGAATCTATTTGTCTGTGAGTTATTCATGTGCAATTTGGATGTGTTATGTGCAGAATGTTTGAATTTTGTAACTTTTGGTCTGAAGCTAGTTTAATGTGTGCTAATTTAGCTAATGGCGATCTGTGCTATTTCTAGCTAATAGTGATGCTAATGATAGCTAATTAATTTAATAGTAGTATGTGCGTTATAAATATTATTAGTTATTATAAATATTGCCATGGTAGAATTAATGGCAGAGCTGTTGGATTGGATTGCATTAGATTGTACAGGTGTACCTAATAAAGTGGCCACTGATTGTATATCAACAATTACTGATCAGTGACTTACACGGACTGATGCACTGAAAGTTCAAAGGCTAACAATCAATGTTGCATTTTGTCCTCACAGCAGTCAACAATTACTCCTGATCACTTACTGTTAATACAATCTCTTTCATTTCCCTCTTACATTTACTTACAACTGTAATCACTTACAATTACTTCTTACTATCTTCACACTTAATTCAAATGGCAGCCGGTTTTTTTATGGGGCTGGATAGTAATGACGGGCAAGAGCTGGCCTGGCTGGACAATGGTGGATAATGGCTTGGTTGATTGCTCATGCTGGCTGATATGCGGCTTCACAGATGGTTGTTTATGAGAAATCAGTGTGAAGTATTTGGCAACTTGTAAGTAAGTTGTAATAAAGTAAGTGGTGTGAGTGAATATGCCTTTAGATCTGCCACATTGCTGTCCCTCCAGAGGCTTTGGGTGTGGAGAGATGCTTGCTTTCCAGCACCATGTGTGATTATTGGCAAGAAGGACTCAAAGATTTGCAAGTTCGCTGCTCAGCCACTCAAATGTTTGTGTTCATCAATGAGGTCCTCTTTCTCCATAACATATTCCAGATGGTTCACACATCTCAATCTATTGGAGGCAGATCTGGTGTATACAGAAACCTGAAGGTAGAGGGCATGGGTTCAGCAGTGTTGAGCCAGAAATGTCTCAAATCTTAAACGCATCACTACATTACTGCCCTCCTTAGGCTAGTAGGCAGAAAACTCCCATGAGTAAGAACCATTCATAGTGGGTGTTTTTACCCCAATTACAACAAGCGGAAACAATGAACAAATCCCACGCTCAAAAGCAAACTTTAACAAGTGAGACAAAGCTGATATTTCTGCTTTATCATAAGTATTTTCAAACAGTGGCTTCGGTCAAATTGTCTTTTTTGCTTAAGAAGGTTCCTAACTGAGTGAAATGATCCGGAAGTATCTAAATGACAGCCATGATGAAGAGCTGGTGATAAAACATTGTTCTTCGGAGGTGTGATTCTCTTTTGGACAGAAATACTTAAATTGTATTCCATTGTACTAATGTTCTATGTGTTATATCAGGGGTGGGGGACCTTTTTCCTATCAAGGGCCATTTTGTTTTATTTCACCTTTCTTTTATGCTGTGCAAAAAAGTAACTTTTTTATCCATGTATCTTTCCGTTTTATCATAAATCAGCAATCCTTTATTAGTCTGACAACGGGGAAATGTATCTTGTCACAGCAAAAGAACATATGAAGTAAAAAGGCAGTAAACAATAATTAAATATAATAAAAAATAATATAAGTGGTTGATAGGAAATAAAGTGAATATTGCACATGGCAGTGATAATTTCACAAATTATAAAACGTGAGTATTGTAAATGGCAGTGATAATTGCACAGCAGTGGTGGAATAGTCTGTTCTTGGTGTGGTGGTCTACCTATCTTTCCATGTTGTTTATGTTACGCTCTGGAGAGAGCTGCTTGTTGGGCCAAACTCCGCCGAAGAGCGTTAACTTTATCCAAACGCACTTGTCCTTTCAGCTCGTGCAGTTTGGCATGTTTTGTGCAGTAATGACGCTCAAGATTATTTTTCATCACCGCAAGTACGTCCGCACAAACTAGACAGACTGGCCTTTTACTTCCACAAAGAAATAATCGTTCGTCCATTTCTCCTGGAAAATGCGGCATTCCACATCCAGCCTTCTCTGTTTTACACTCGCCATGCTGCGTTCACTGATGTCAATGAAATTGACATTGTTTTTTGACATGACGTGACCACGTGATGAAACCTTCCGTTCGTGTTGTGTTCAAGGACCCTGACCTTGGCCAGGAAAAACAATCAATCGCCTGTTTAAATTATTGCCGTCTAGTTTTTTTTGCTAGTGGATTTTTTTTGGGTACGTTTTACGAATTACCTCGAGGGCCGGATCAAATGGTCTCGCGGGCCGTATACGGCCCGGAGGCCGGAGGTTCCCCACCCCTGTGTTATATAAACAACAATCATCCGTAGCCTACTGTAAGTGCAGTGGGATTCTCTGAGCAGAGCAGTTATTTTAACCTCCTTATGTCCTTATCAATTCTCCTTTACATCTTACCTTGACCTCATGACGTTTTCCATTGAGTCAAGAAAAACTGGTTAGGAAAAGATATGGGACATAATATTTTTGACTATTCAACCGCAGCCAGTGTTTTTTGGATTTGACAAGAGAAAAGGCTTCAGGGATGAAGGCTAAGTGGCTGGTTTGGTGAATGCACATCATGGTTAACCGGCCCACCTTGGTTAAACAGACAGCTGCTTCCCTGAGATTTCCTATGGAACCATCTATGACTTCATCCCCATCAGGGTCTTAAACATGGAGAATGCATGGCGAGTCTACACTGCATACTTGGTAAGATGGCACATTTTGTTCTGATCTAATGCGCACAATACATTCCTGCCTGATTGACCCTTTAACGGAAAGATCTAGCCTCTGCACACACCATGTCAGCAGTTTATTAGATACACCTTTACAGTCTAATGCAATCTAAGACAGCTGTCCCACAGTGAGTTCTACCTTTATGAAGGTCAGAAAGTTAGGTTCATGTTAGAACAGTTTTAGACATGTGTTGATTGAACCACAACGATTTAAGACAGATTGACATTGAAGTAAGATTAATATTTAAGTGGTAACTCATTGTGTAACCTGACACAGTGTGATGGATTTCTGTGGCCAAGGGCATGATCCCCTTACTTTTAAAAATCCTATTTTACAGTTTCACTTCAATTCAGTCAATAAATCTCTCGAAACTGTTTGTTTTTACGGCCCATATGTCTTAATCCAGATGAGTGAAGGTCTGAGTTGATAAAAATTATGATTTGCTCATCTAGCAGGATAAATCACAATTCAGGGCACGGTTACAATGGAAGGCTCATAAGCTTTACGAGCAGCAGCAGAAATGCGTTTTTATTTGCCCTGGGTTTCACCTCTCAGGCTTCATACTGTCTGTTCTATCATCAAATTGATGAAGCTTGCTGGCCCTTTACACAGTCTGATTGACTCTTTATTTCTTTCATTGAAAAAAGTATCATACATTTTATATTGACAATGTGTAGTTATAAAATGCTCGTGAAAAGAAGCTAGGATTGAACATCAGGCAACAGAAGACAGGGTTCATTTTGAACAAAGATGCAGATACATTTTCTGTCTTATCAGATATCTATCAATGAAACCTTTAATTAAGTAGTGTTAGCTACTTAAACAGCACTTTAAGCACGCTAAGAGGTTAAATGCACACAATGTACTTTTCTGCCACTAGGGGCCTTTCAATAAAAACTAAACAAAAGAAGAAGTTTTGTGGTGTTGTGAAGAAGCGTGGGATCATGGGAGTTGTTGTGTTCACTACCATTGACCTAACTGCAGTCAGATTCTCCCGGTTAGGGTTAGTTCAGTGTTCATTGTTCAGGAGGTTTTTACCGAGGCTAAATTAGCCATGACAACGCTGACGCGTGCTAAAAGGGAAAACGACGTCATTACAGGCAACCAGATAAAACAAACATTAACTTGTTTAAAATGACAGATTTATTTTAGTTTGAAAATTGTTGGAAACAATGTGGCATAATGTAAGTACACAACTCAACAAAATATACAACATAGGCCTATGTCTAGTCGTTTTTTGTCATTAACATGTGGCAGTGTAACATAGTATACCTTTAAGTAAGTTTGTTATAATGCCATTATTATGGATAGCAAAATAATAATTTAATCATAATGTGTTATTTGCCAGGTTGATATGCGATACTATATAATCTACACCGTCTGTGGCTTTTTTTTGTTTAAAATCCTACTGTCCACCAGTGAACTTCAACAGATAAATGACTGCTGCTGTTAAATAGTGTCTGCATTATTAAAACCCATCTTAAACTCACATTTCATGACATTCTCTCTTGAAACCAATATAACAGAAGTGTCATTTTAAAATTAATATCCTGGTGGGTAATGGACAAGTCATAAACCTCAATTGTTATGGGTTCAGATCTGGCTCTGTCTTTCCTGTCACTCTGCATTGTAAATGCTGTTATTTTGCCTGATTTATTTAAAGGAGAACATATGAAGCGATAATATTCATATACAGTTAGTGCAAATTGCTTCCTGCTAAAGTGATTCAAATCAATATTGTACACACAATCTTCCATTCAAATGTTTGTGTTTTGTACATGTTTCTATTGCTGTCATTGAATTGTTGTCAGTGAAATCTACTTATTTTTTCTGACAAGTCAATTCTATTGCATATTTTGTCATACTGCTGAGATCCGGACTCCACTTTGCTATGGCTGCACTCTAATTGGACTGAAGGCTGTCCCTGAAGTAATTGTAGAAGCTTGCTGCTGGCAAGGAGTCAATATTTGGATTGAAGATCAACCCTGTAATAAATTTTAGATTACATGGAAGGGTTCAATATTTGGAAATGATTCTCTGCTCGTATTTTTAGAAGAGCTTGACTGAGTGTGTTCCTGGTAAATCCAACATAACGGCCTGACAACATACCTCCAAGTAGTGTGTGAGTGTGTGTGTGTGTGTGTGTGTGTGATTCAGAGCGTAAATAAAAGTTGAAGGAAATATATTACTTGTGTGCAGCTGTGGGCATGCAGCATGCGTGTGTGTGTGTGTGTGTGTGTGTGTGTGTGTGTGTGTGTGTGTGGGCCACTGTAGATATATCATCGCAGTATGTTTATGGGTTGAAATATGACTGTACGTGTAATCATCCATGTGGTACCAATCGTTGCACCATGTGACACCTGCATGTGAAAAGGATGTTATGTTCTTAAATAACACATATTTCATCCCGTGAGACACGAGGCAGTTTGTTCTTTTAGTTCAGTGGTAGCTTCTACCCATGAGTAAAGTGTTAATATGCTGGTTTTGTGCGACACTTTTTACTTCTCTTATCCCAGTAAGGCAAGTGTTACAAACAACATCCATCATCAAAAGCTACTTTGTGCATGTGTCATAACCCCGACTCAAGGAAGGCAACATAAAGGAGTTAAAGAAACTGCAACTCGCAAAACACTGTAAGCAAACAAAATAAAACGAGTACACGAAGGATCAGAAAGTGGCGACTGATAACCATGCTGCGGATGCTAGCTGCAATGTGAGAGAGAGAGTGAGGGTGGGGCTAGAGAAAGCTTAAATGTCATCTTCAAATGGAACTTGTGAGCTTGTTGTTTACACGTTATGCTTGGCGTTCAAGTGGTTGTAGTTGTCTGGAAGCCACCGAGGCTAATCCTTTTGCAAGCTAGCAAGAGGGTAACATGACGCAGGAAATGCAAAGGCATAATGACAGGGGGAAAAGATAGAAAAATCCATACAACTAAAATAACAATATATTGAAGTTACAGTTGGTAACTTTTATTAAGGATACCTTTTTGGCATATTTGTTGAAACTGTCACTATATTCTTACAGTAGTGCATGAGACAGATATTCTGTGAAATAAATCATGTTCCTCTCTCTCCCCGCTGTGTTCTTGTCAATCACTGCTGGTGAACTCCGATCAAACTGTCAAACTAGGCAGTGCTGATCACAGATAAATCAATATTCTGTTACTGCATTGTCTATTTCTCGCCTCAAACGTGTATTTAACTGTACTGTTTAGCTGTAAAATGACAAAGTTTGCTCCGACACACACACACATTCTCATTTCACAGCTAAATATTAGTCATTCAAAAAATCAAAAGTTACAGTTTACAAATTATAATTTTTTATATAATATTTTAAGAAAACAGGAGTAATTTGCATTCACAGATGTATTCAGCTCTGAACTATTTGCTGGAGAAAAAAAATTATTCATTAATTTAACTTGGTATAAAACGCAATTCTGGCTAACAGCACTGCACAATTCGACACGTTCATTAACTTTTTGCACTTGTTATTGTGCGCTTACATAATGAGTGTTGGAAAAAGGCAGCATAATACATGTGACATATAAGAAAAATGGTAGCATAATTAAAGTTCATGTTTTTGTAATACTGTCTGTGTGTGTTAGCAGTGTGTGAGGAAAGCAAGACAAGCTGTGTGATTGCCATTGTAATACATAACAAAAAGTGAAAGAGAGGAGAAAATAAAGCCGGGAAGAAGAGGATGATCACAGTAAAGGACAGTTTATGAGATGGCACCAGATGCAATATTTAAGACGTACGCCGGCAAACAGTCCTGATGAGACTGACCCTGACACCACTAATCAAAACTAATCTGTTTCACATTCAGAAAATCACATTACATTAATCACACATCCAACCAATCAAGACAAATAATTCTAACTCTCGATCAACATAATAGGTGTTTTGAAATGAACGAGATTGATTATGCTATTTATGAACAGGCAAATGACAGCATCCGTCATGGGGTGTCTTAATGGGTCATCAGGCCAAAATCAGCCACTGGAATCTCATAAAGGTCCAAACTGGGATTTAGAATTGACTGATTTTTGTTTTAGATGGGAATTGTGTATATCATGCCATTTGCTCTTTACACAAATGACTGTTTAACCTTTTGAACATATAGTTGGAGAAGCAAATCTTATGTTGACATTTTTGCCACCTGCAGAGATTTATCTTTTGAAACACAATGCACTTAGTTGCCCGCAGGGACTACGTGAATCGCCCGCAGGGACTACGTGAATCGCCCGCAGGTCATGTTCTAAAAATAGCTAGTCATCATGGAGCTCCATCTAAAATTTGTATTTAATTGTTTTGCTGGGTTTTTAAAAAAAATCAATAACACTTGAATTATTCTTTATTTTAAAATGACAATATGGCACATTGTGGAAACACTTCGGTACGTGTCACAGAGGCTACCATGCTAACTACCATGCTAACTAACTAACTACCCACCGCAGCACTGCGGGCAGAACACGCCGTGAGTTAAAGGCAGCTTTGAACAGCAGCATCTCTTTTCACGAGGCCGGTGAACAAGTCACAGAAAGCAACGGAAGCTTCATTTAGAGCTGCACATTTTTTTTATAAAGACCAAGAAAGCCTTATCGGACGGAGAGGTCTTGAAAGGTGCAATGATGTTATTGAAAACACTTTTCAAAGACGAGAAGAAAGGTTCCGATGTGATCTCCACTCTCTGATGTTACAAAGTTAGTGGTTTGTACAAACATGATATGATTTGAAGATGTGACATTTAATGATTTTCTTATAAAATGTTACAGAAGTGATATTTTGTAACAAAATGCTACAAATGTGCTCATTTATACAAAACTGTCAATAAAGATATTTACAAAAATATCAGAGATGTGATAACTCTGACTTTCAAATGTTGAAATAGATTGAGAACATAAATAATGTTGCATGTTGAAATATATCTGTGTTTCCTACCATGGTAAATCATTGTTAATAATTATTGTGAGGAATAATTAACATTAACATGTTATCAGACAGTATCTTCACATATATGAATATGTATTATGATTATGATTATTATTATTATTATTATTATTATTATTATTATTATTATTATTAATGTTAATATTATCATTAAAGGTGAACCGTGCAACTATGTTATTCAGGAAGTTTGTATCAAACAAGTAGCCCTTCGTATTATTCAGTACCTTGAAGTAGCTCTCAAAAAGGTTGGTGACCCCTGGTTTATATCATCAACAGTTTTTCATTTTGTACTTAGGATCATAATGGAAGCCATCTTCTCACAGCAATAACTATGACTGCAGTTACAGGACTAAGAGCTCTGTGAGACTGCACAACAATGATGCGAGGTTAATGCTAACTTCAGCATGCTAACCACATTTATACATAAACATGCTCATTTTGACTATGCATAATGCTGTTGCTAATAAGGAGTGAGTCCGCACCATTACAACACCAGCGCACTTCTGGGATGCAGCAAGTAGGGGAAGTCTGCACACGAAAGGCGTCTTATACGCTGGATGCCCCGATTCAAGTGACTCATGCACCATGTACAACATGGATTTAGGATTTAGTTGCTATAATCCAACATCATTTTTCTGTCTATCTAATTAAAATAATGTTACATTGCTCTCATTTGGCTTCTGACATTTGCAGATGCTCTGCAACTGCATTACTCTGTTCCATTATGGCTCACTTGGTTTAATGTTTTGCTGCAGCTTTTAATGTGGAAGTTATGGACAGAGACGTGCATTGCCATCCCCAGAGCCAAGCCGCTAGTATAGCAAGAAATGACAGCAGTCAAGAGACTGTATCAAGACAGAACAACAGACTGTTGACTGACTGTATATGAAGAGCTGCAACTCAAAGAAGAAGAAGGAGGTTGGTAAAGTTCAGAGGCTTGTGTAGAAACTGATGATGTAATCATAAAAGTCATTAATTAATTGTTGTTGTACTAATAGGTCTATCACACAGCAAAAACATAAGTAAGTACATGTTTTGCATGACCCAAACTATTTGAATATTTGACTAGAAAAGAAAAATCAAGTTCCACGTAGGCTACTAGCTTTTTCGTCTCAACTTGTTCAACACGTTCTTATTTCCAACTCATCGCATACAGACACTTGGTCAGGACCCGTTGTCTTTACTGGCTACTCCTTTAGCAGTCTGTGTGTGTCCATGAAAGTGTACATAACTAAATGTGTGTGACTGTAGTCACATTGTTAAACAGGATCCCTAATGTAACAGAGGATTGACACTAAGCTCACAATTCAACACAAAAGTACACACGTATGTACACACAGTGCAGATGCTAATTTTGCAGTTTCCTTTGGGTCAGTTAAGGCTATTCTGTGGACAGCAGCCAGCTGTCAGCTCTTTGGCTCAGTCCTCTGGTTTATTCTCAATTTCTTTTATCTCTCCATTTTCCGTTTTCTATCTCTCTGTCATAGAAACTGATTTTATCTCATTCTCATACACCAGAAAAAGGCTTGTGTCAGTGTTGGTGTCTGAGTGAATAACAAAGAGCAACACATCAACTAACAATAGAGCCCTCTCTACAGCGCAGATTAAATGTCTGTTATCAGCAGAGCTCGGCTATTTTAACACTGAGAGATGAAATGAGCCCTCAACAAAGGTGTTGCTGCGTGTCAGGGAGAACTTTACAAGAGGTATTTTTGTAACCCTTTTGGATCAAAACAGCCTCTGAGCTTTATTTATATAGTTCAGAAGACTCATTCGGATGTCTGAGACAAGTGAAAGAAGTGGATCATCTCTGCCTTTCTCTCCTCATATCTGGCTCTCTCTGTTTTGATGTACTGGTGACAGATTTGAAGTGACAAGCAAATATTAAAGAGAGATGTCATGTTACCAAAAGTGAAATGTGAATAGTAACATGTTCATTATCTAGGTTCAAATTAATCTTTATCAACAAAGCTACTGACCAGATCTACGCAGGCTGTACAGTTAAATGGCCAAAATAGTGCTGACTGCCTTTACAGCCACGCTAGCATCCGTGCAAGGCTGTGCTAATCAGTGCTGTGCAAGTTCACACTATTTAATTTAACTATTTAATTTTCATAGTTCACAATTTAGAATTTATATTTTCACAGTCCAAAAAAATGAACTAGTTCACGTTCATTTGTTCCGTTTAAAAATAAAACTGATCAGATGCTATGGTGTTTATTTAGTCTCAAAACCCGCGCAGATAAACAGCCACATGTTTGTGATACGAGTGCTCAGAACAGTATCAGCGAGTGGAACAACATCCTTGCAAGGGTGCTGTGTGTCCTCCGGTGCTCATGTTCACGTTCATTAGTTTTGAACAGATACGTTCAGTTCACCAAAAACTTGAGCATATTTCGCATTCGTGTACAATACTTTGTGATTATTTAATTAACTCCATCACTGTTTTTGAAGTGATATGTTAGAAATTGTTCAAATATGTCGTCAGCTGTGCAAAAAAAAAATCAATCCACATATCCTCTGTTCAATTTGGATTGAATAACCCAGTCTGATATCCAATATCCAGTATGATGACTGACTATGTGCTCTGGTGTTTGACTGTTTATCTACAGTATAATGTGAACCCTCAGCAAAATGTGACCATCTGTGAGAAAGCTTGAACTTTTTGAAGTGTCCTCAACTAGATATAGCCACCAGATAAACGTAAAACAAATATGAGAACTAAAATGATCTGAATCAATTCAGAAGTAAATGATTAAATGGTAACAGCTTTTATTTTGAAAGGGAAACAAGATTCTGCCATCCCTGTACATTACACTATACACATCAAATCAGAGAGGATTTTTTCTTCAATACATTTGAATAAAATATGTTGGATTTCTTTTGGAGTTTGTTTTGTATCTTGCTCTGTCTCATTTCTACCTGATATTACCAACGTTTAAGTGTGTGTGTGTGTGTGCGTGTGCGTGTGCGTGTGCGTGCGTGTGTGTGTTGGAGAGATAAAGATAGACTCTCACACTGTCATACACTCTGTGACAACATGTGCCAAATTTTCTGTGTCAAAGATTTGCTATGTTTGTATGAGCCCAGGCTTCTGTGTGCTTGAGTCTGTGCTAACTGAACCTTTGCACCACAGTGTCAATTTGTACGTGTGTTAGATGAATGATATTGAGGACAATGTGTCCACAACTCAATGTTTGAGGAGTTGAGGGATTAACAGATTAATATGGACACCAAGGGACAATATTTAAGGTGTGATGGAACAGCCATCTCAAACATGCCTCTTACTTTCCACAAATATACACACTGAAACAAATCATATACACTGTCATTACTGTGTGGGTCATTGTCTTGTATTAATAAAATAAGATTATTGTTCTTTGTATTTGCAAAAGGTGAATGCAACTTCCTAAAATACAACTGCTTTATAACAATTAGCTTTTGAATCTGCTGTGATAATTATCACAGTGGAGATGTTTATCATGGTACTGGTGGTGCACCATTGCTGATTAATCACAGAGCAAATACTTTGTTTTTATTTAGCTTGGTTGACCTCAGTCAGAGAGATGACGGAGTAGGCCTTGGAGTCTCAAGCATTTTTGCCAGTAGGTTAAAGGATTAGTTGATTGATCTATTAGTCTACATGAAATCAATTTCTGTAGCAATTATTTTCCTAATCAAGGTTTAAGCAGTCAAGAATCCAAAATGCCAAGAACCGGGTGCTATTACATTTTTTTATTTCAGTTATATTAATAGGCGCTCTCTTTTGGACTAGATCACGCTGCGCAAAGCTACACATTATTGTTTTTGTTTTGTCTCCACATTACAGGAGGATTAATAAGAGTTTTGGTAAGGCCGTTCATCATGGACTGCAGGTTTTCTTCTCTGCTGTGCAGTTGGCAGCTGTTTCTCTCTCTCTCCACACACTACAGTGGCTCCGCTACTCTTAAACTGCCTTCACATGATAGGATATGTTATCTGCGCTCACCGCGAGGTAGGGCTGTGAGGACAGATAGTTTTAGTTTAGTTTAGTCTATGGTTACCTCCCCTTGCCTGTGCTGCTTCATACAACCGTCATCACATTGGTAGCAGCAATCAAGGTCAAAGTTGAAATAATTAGAATTTTGAGCTCGGTGCACTTTCGATCGCTTCCTCCATAGAAAAACACTGACACAGCCAGCACAGAGATGTTTCACCGCTGATCATGTGAACGCAGCTTTATCATGTCATGTCTGTTTTTCCTGCCACCTTGTGGCATTTTGTTTCCTGGTTCACCACCTCATAACCACCTGCTCTCACATAGCACAAGGCCTCAGAACTTTATTATATACTTCACTCGTGGCCTTGGAGAGTGAGAGTGTTCTTAGTATGAATACATGCATTCTCTGGAAGTTACATTCATCCCATGAGCAAGGTGTCTGGTGAATTAATATCGATCATCAAGTTGTCAATGGCATTGATACAAAATTGACCTGCTACCCGTGAGTCCAGATCAATGTTGTTAATAAACTAAATAAATTGCTTAATGGCCATGTTTTATTTAATCTCCCATTTTCCTTTTCGTTACATTGCCGATCTTAATTTAATGTGGTAGATATACTTGGCAGCAAAACAAACTGATTCAATAGTTATTTCTTTTGCATAAAAAAACAGATATTCACGTTCCTTGTAATATTCACTTCATGTTGACTGATTTGTTTGGCTTTGGGCAGTGGGCCAATTAAGAATTGTCATTGAAATACTTGTTTGGCATACACTTCCATTACAACACAATTAACTGTAGAACCCTAAGTGAAACACCAGTGTGTCACACACACTCGCACATGATTATGACATGATTACAATTTGATTTAACCATTAGATTCAATAAAGTACAAGCCACGGTCAGCAAGGGCCTTGTGAACACTTAAGTAGAGCACAGAATAAGACTTCATTGTAATAAAAGGGCAATCGCGTAACTGCAACAATACAAGTATGAAGTAAAATTCAACAATGACTTCATTTATATTTAACTCATATGCCTTGGAACATGAGCGTTGTTAAGAATCCATTATGAGCGCTGGGAGTTGGTGAGAGGAGCAAAGCCATGAGAGAAACTCATGATCACTGAAGTGTCTAATATATGGAGGTAGAGAGGGAGATGAAGGAAGAGTTGAAAAAGAGAGAGGGAGAAGAGGGTAATACTTTCCACGAACCTAATGAGACCTGCTGTAGAGAGCCACTAAAGATTGAGACAGTGTGTGTGTGTGTGTGTGTGTGTGTGTTTGTGTGTGTGTGTGTGTGTATGTGTGTGTGTGTGTGAGAGTGTGTGAGTGTGTGTGTGTGTGTGAGAGTGTGTATTTTAATTGGGAGTTACTGTAGAGCAGCCAGATACTGCTGTAAGAATTGACAACTGCACGTGTGTGTATTTCTATAATTTTTTATTTTAGACCTTGAGAGAAGGAGGCTACATAAAGCTAATTCAGGATAAATAGGTGGAGAATACATATTACATTTAGGATCAGGTTAAAGTTTAAGTCGGTGCCTAAAAAATAAATAATCCTGAAGATTCTTTTAAAATATATTTTTCCCCATCTTGGGTGCTGGTCCAGCAGTTACTGTAGTTGTTGTTCGTGCTTAAATCGAACCAAACCTCCATAGAGGTTGCGTAGTGCTTTTGGAAGGCATTGACCTGAAAGGGCAATACATCGGAAAACACTAATATAATCCGTTTTTAAGGGAAATTACAAATTACCTTTTTTTCTTCACAAAGGTTGGTCTGTGAAATCCCATCACCTTATGCTCCACCTGAAACCAAGTGTCAACCTCTGGGTCTGGGTCTATAGCACTTCTGGTGCACTTTGGCTATTTGCAACAATCAATTCACTCATCTTGATTGCCTATCAGCACCCTCAACAAGCTTACCTTCAAATCAGTCCCACTGTGACATGCCTCAATTGATGTAGCCACTGATTTGTCTCAGTATGTGGCACTGAATGCTATTTTTTTTTTACTCAGATCACACACTAATCAAGATGTGTGTCTTCTTCTATTAATTTCAAAGTGTTAATATAAACTACATCAATTTCTGGGCAACAGAAAGACCTCACAAGTTCAGCCAGATGAGAATTTGTGTATTGTGTGTGCGTGTGTGTGTGTGTGTGTGTGTGTGTGTGTGTGTGTGTGTGTGTGTGTGTGTGTGTGAGAGAGTAATCGAGACAGCCTAACTCATCCTGCAGCAATGGGATTGCTATTCAATAAGTGTTATTGCCATCTCTCCTCCACTCTGCTGTTTATTATGCCGTGAAAAATTATGCTTTCCCTTCGGGATGGTTAGGAAATGGTGTATAAATTGCACTTTCCTTTGGGATGGGTTAGAGCAGTGTGTGTATGAGACAGCTGTCAGCTTTCTCTTACAGACCTCTCCCTCTTTCTACCTCTCTCTATATTTTCTTATTTTTTCCCTCAGTCTCACCCATCGTCTTTCTGCATTTATATATGTGTGTGCGTGTCTGTCAGTGCGTCTCAGGGGTTGGTATGTGCTTGTCAATTCTTAAAGCAGCATCTGGCTGCTCTACAGTAACTTCTACCCAACACACACACACACACACACACACACACACACACACACACACACACACACACACACACACACACACACACACACACACACACACACACACAGTTAGACCATCAGAGCGAGACAAAACACTCTGCCCTATGGGCAATAGTAGTGTGCTAAAGGTGTGTGGGTGTGTGCTCGTGTGTGTCCTAGTCTAAATTACCTGGGACTTATGGTCAGACTGATACCATGCTTCATTGGCTGGTGTACGTGTGTGTATCCAAGCTTACAGTATCAGTATTCATTTCTTTGTGGTCACAGCGCTTTCTTGCTGATATGATCTGAGTGATGTGAGTCTCCACAAAAATGTGTGTTCTTGTGTGTGCTTTCTTTGACAAAATCCAGATATACTAGCATCGCTTTGTTGTTGAACAATTTTGCTTTGTTGTGTCTTTGAATGGGGATATATTTCTCAAATGGCAGCATCAGCAGCTTCAACTCCTGATGCTTCTTTCTGGCTGCATTAATGTATGATTAAAGCAATGGATTGTCAACTAGGGCTGTACAAGAATTTATTTTTATTCCTATTGGATTTGCTTGTTAAATAACTAGATTTTACTATTAATTTCTTTGTTTTTTATCTCCCTCGTGGGACCTTTCCCCAGCCCTGGCTGCCCATCCCAGGGCGCATTCCTTCTGTGGCGGTGGCCTCAGTCGGCTTGGAAAGGCCTGGGGTAACGGACTCTAGATGTGAGCTCGCAATTTTGCAGTTCTGTGGACTTTCTCATTTACCATGCTTTGCGGGTGTGACTTTCAACATTCATATCTATAGCCTACAACTACCTGTGGGAAACACTGTGGCACACTGACTGACAAAAAAAATGACGGCTTGACTTTCAAGTCGACTGAGGGGTCACCGATTGATGATTCAACTCATCGACTTTCACGGGGCAACTCTATTGTCAACCAATAAATTGCCATTGTTATTTGGATATACTGTACATATTGCTTAATTTGTAGCTTATCAGGTTAACACATCATACTTGATACTGTTTCATAACTTACTCTCCTTTATAAACAGCACTGAAACCACCTCTGCAAGCTGATGATCTGCTACTCCATGCTGCAATTGTACTCAATTATATTACAAGGGTTATAGCCTGCAGACAAGACTTTGGTTAAATAAATTATTGTTTGAATTGCAAGCAGTTGCTTTTGAAGCATTGATTTCTCTTGCCAAGACACAAAATAATTAATTGGATTGCTTGAGAAATATTGCTTTGTGTAGACTGAGATACACACTGGTTCTAACTGAAACATGTGAGCCATTCACCCAATGTCACACTGCTCAGGAAACACGTGTTTACCCTATGTTGATGTGTTCTTCACAAGCATGGGATGAGCTGCTCCATAAGAGGGGTTTTCAGATTGTCCTCTTACTGATTAGGCTTTGGGCCTTGCAATTGTTGGCAAACCATCTAACTATAGCATGTTCCCTGCTGGCTAGCGTGTCAGTGGTTACCTCACCAGTTACAGTAGTGCACCATGTAGCCCTGCGATTAGTCCCTACCTCTAAAACATTTCCAGCTTATTTCTCAGGACACACAGATAATCTTTGCTGTGCCACTATTTTATGTGATTTACTGTGGAGCTAATATATAAAGATGTATCCACTTTTAAAATGTGGCCATCGTACCATTTAGAAGGGACCATGTCTCATAATGATTTTTTCTATATCCCTAGTGTTGGAAAATGCATGATAGCATTGCATCAATGTTAGCTTTCCATCGGCTATCACTTCTTTTTTCATACATCTATCATTACAATTTGTAAGTATGTGTATGCTATTTTAAACATAAAGCTAATATAAAAGAGGGTAACCTAATATCATGAAGTCATATATCATTGTAAACTATATAGACTATAGGCTATCTACCAGTAACATTTTCATGACTGAGAATTTGAACTCTAACGTTTCAATAGAGCAAATTCTGAATGCCTCCGCAAATGCCCTCGCAATTAACTTGATATTGATCTGATTGATTGATTGTGCCTATGGATAGTTCCATCGTAAAGAAAACAAACATAACTCTCAACTGATTATTACATGCATAACAACAATAACATGCATTGCATTGGATTATGTTATAGGGCAATTGTACAAAGCTTTCTAAGCAGCAGAAACACAAAATACAAAAACTCAAAACATTTCGTAAGAAACTCATATAAAAGAACACAACACAAGGTTTTATATTATATACTATTTATATTACATAATTCTTTTCTTTTACCATGTTCAATTATTTGTGTTGGTTAGGTAAGGGATAATGTGCACATTGTATCGCTTTTTACACAGCTATCTTCTAAATAAATCAACAATTTGATTCACAATATTAATTTAAAAATGATTGTATTGCTTCCACTAAGAAAAATAGTCCCATTAGCTATACTTCACGTTAAACTGGACTTTTCCATTGACGGTGAAATGAGACAAGGTGAATAGGACTTGTAGGAATATTGATGTTGACGTTTCTGTCCTCATTCTTTTCTCCTTCTTGCCTAAGCTTTGCAGTTGACACGCCTGGAAACACACTTGCTCCTCACATCTGTGCCCATTCCCAGACATTATCTCCCTACTCAGAAGACCAGCCTGAGAGATGAGTTAGACAGCTGTGCTCCTCAAGCTGTGATTTGTGTATCGAATTGATAGCCTGGCTCCCTGGCTGATTGTGGGTAACATTTGCCCCAAGGAGAGTGTGCCCCATGGGCTCACACTGCTTGTCTGTTCAGTAGCTTTTCGTCTTTTTTCAGTAGATGAACGCTTTAGAGTCAGGGGGGCAAAGGGATAAATACTTTTAAAACTGGCAACTGGGCAGTTTGGATTGTCGGGTTGCACCCCCTGTAATTTTCTTGGTCTCAGCGTTATGGGCAAGAGAAATGTTCTCATTTCCATTTTCATCCTGTTTTCAAGAGTTTCTTGTTAATTCTCATTTTCCCTCTCTGCCCTCGTCTTGCTTGATGTAGCTGTACGTCGAATCACACTTTTCGGACCAGTCCGCTCACTGTGTCCAGAGACAACACCAGTGAAACCCTGAGGAGCCGCAAATCTGTAACTGAAATGGGGGGGGTAACGCCGGCTGACGCCTTTCCTCTTTTAGAGAAGGTTTTTAATCACAGATTTGAAGGTAGCACACATCATTATGTCAAACTTTGAAAAGTGTCAACATATCCCATCCCTAATGGCCATGTGACTGGCAATTTAGTACGTTTAACAAAAAACAGGTTTAACCGATGTCATCATCATTAATATTGTTGTCAAGATTTACATCCTGCACTATTTCCTCATTCTCTTGTGGCTTCTTCAGTCTACACTTCTCAGTACTCTTAAAAGTCAATCTGCCAAGCAGACATATGTGGGTGTCTCACATTTCCTATTGCCTGCACATGAAAGCAAATCCAAAACTGCATTGGGTGCTAGCTGGCATTCCATCCACTCAATAACTCCTCAGCTCTGTGTCCTGCACATTTTACAGTTTCCATCCTCGTCAAACAGCGCTCTCCTCCATTTTGCAGTCTGGTAGTTGACACGTTTTGCATGTTGTAATAAGCAGTCAAAGCACGGACGTAACTAATGACTCTCAAATTTCCCCTTTTTTCATGCAGAAAAGGTGGTACCTCAGTCCATTAACTTTGAATACAAAGGCTTTGGAAGAATGGAGAAAGCATGTGAAATGCAGCGCTGTTGTAAATGACCAATCTTTAAAAGTCCATAAAGGTGTCTTGGACTTCCGTTTTACTACAAAGTATCTTAATTGCAGCTGTCTTTCATTTTCTTGCAAATGCAGAAACTGACACATACAGCCTGTTTATGCATGAACCCCAAAAAGGGTTTTGCAGAAAGCACATCCAAACATTGTTGCAATTTTCCTTTTGTCCACCAATCTTGTGTGCGATCTTGTGCTACATTTTTTGAATGGGGTGGAGTGTATATTGTGGTGGAATCCTCAAATTTTAGTGTATTCTTTGTTTCCCCATTCGGACATTTGTTTTTGTTGTAGATGAGGCTCAGAAAGTCCTCTGTTTCACAACCTGTGAGTCCTCGTTCCTCTCCTCAAAATGATTGTTCCATAGCCTTGATGTACATCTCTCTGTATTTGTCAAAGATGACATTGATTCCTCTAATATTGCTGCCTTCTTTTAAAGCCATATGAAAAAGGCCATATCCCCTTTACCATTTGAACTAAAGGCATGCCATCAACAATGGTTGCAGAGTGTGTTGGTACTTATTTAGCAAGGAGGACATCTTTCTGAAGGCAGAAGGAAAGAGCTGTATGGTTTGTTTTTCTGAAGAGGCCATCTGGGGTTGCTAAAGCCCATGGTATTGGACCCAAAGGATGGGAAAGGATCTCATTCATGCTAAGATGTATTGCCTGTGACAATTAAGAAACCAAACACGTATCTGTCAGCTTTCAGAATGATGGTCTGTCCTAATGTCTTTACCTGTTTCTATTCATACATATTGCTGAATGTCTTCAGTTTATTTCTTTTGAAGGCATATTGGAATAGTTTCTTTGGAGGACTCTGTTTTAGATATGAAAATGCATAGGACTTGCTTTCCCATTTCATGTGCCTTCAACAGATCTGATGCAATATCACATGGTGCTACTTGCGGTGTGGATAAGCTCACAAGCTTGTTGCTCTCAGCAAATGGATTTGTCCAGCTATTGACACCACTTGTTACAGGACAAACTGTTCTTCATCTTTGTGTACTCTTGGTTTGTGAATATCTGCATGATGAATGCCTTCATTGTTCATCCAGCCTCTTAACGGGTGGAGCGGGCCGTCTGCCTATTTCCGGGTTGTGTCCTGTGCCCAGTCAGCTGTAGTTGGAGTTTTTCCCCATATTTTTAGAAAGCTTCAAATCTTGTCTATTTAGTGAGATAAACTGTTTTGAGATCAAAATCACAACAGCAAGTACAGTAAGCATATCACATAAACAAGCACACTCACAATCAAACCCATAACTTACCAATGAAGTCTCATTATTGTCCTGTAGGCAGTAATGATAAAAAAAACACTCTCTGGTTCATTGTAGATGTCCACACGATCGTTTCCAGTAAAAAATATATCCACCTTGAACATGGTCACATTGATAAAAGCCCATGAACAGCTGTTGCAACCTTTGAAATCAGCTGATCGATTTGTGAGATATTTTTCTTTCACACGGAGAAAATGTTACTCCCTCTGCACACACACACAGCGGAACGGCTACTGGCAGTGTGGGTGGCGGACATTAGGCATTCGATTGACATTTGATCTGAGCCAATCAGAGCTTCCATTCGATTTCTACAGCCATCAAAGCCAATCAGTGTCAGCTTGATAAAGAAGTGCCAGCCCTCTGCTTTTGTTTACGGAAGAAGCTTGTAGTAGTCCAGTCTCACAGGTACTGGCCTATTGTGTAGCCAATGAACAGTTCAATCTTTAGACCTGTGACACTCATGCTTTTATTTTTACAAATGTTGTAATGTTTTTCATAATTGTATATATCAATTACAAAATACAGAAAAAACATAAAAATATTACAAGAAATGTGTTTGTACTTTCCTTACTTTGTGTCATTACAGGGATAATTGGGTATATAATAGTTATTTATAGTAAAGGCCAATAGTTATTTATGGCCTTTTTATCAATAAATATTATAATATCTCCAAATGCACAGCTTGTAAATGCCTAGTGTTATTCTTAGAAAAACCTGTGTAATATGTTACGTTTTTATCGCTTTTATCTGAAATTGGAAGTTGTACTTCATAACACTTCGTTCTATGTTTGTATTGTGTTTTCCAGTCCATACCTACCAGCTATACCCATCTTCAGGCATCTTTTTCAACAACAAACTTCAGGCAGAGTGTATTTTCTTCAAATTCAGTATATTCAGACCACTATTACTCAGTACCAGAAGCACTTGGAATGATTAATCAATGTTGTGCAAGGACAATAAGAGGGTTATCTTTTGAATGAGACCAAAATCATGCATCTGGTGCAAATGGTTGAAGAGCAGCTTATAATATACTTTGGGTATGTCGTTTGTAGGTATCTTTCGTATTTTCAAGTAAAGTCCCCCACCCCTTAAGAGGCTAGACCAGACCTGGTTATTGTACGGTCCCTGGGCCACATCCAGCCCTTTGAGTGTGCCTGACCGGCCCGCGTGAGGTCACTGGTAAATTAGGTATCAAACGCAAATAATTGTAAATCATGCACGCAATAAAACTGCCCGTTGTATTTATTTTGAAGGCAACTGCTATTTTTTAATTTACGTACGCGCACACACACACATTTTATATAAATACCTGTCTTGTATCACTTTTTTCTCATAAGCATTCTCTTCCCACACACAAATACATTTAAAAAACCTAATCTGTGCAATATGGTGTGCCATGTTTTCCCTTGTCCTCTGGCCTCTGAGTACAAATAATAGACAAGACCTCTTTGTTGTGTCACATTAGTATTTCAGGTGGTCAGGTCATCATATTGTCTGTCTCTCTGTCTCTCTCTTGTTTATCTGCCAGATTTTTTCCAATTGTCTCCAATGACACATGGGACCATTTATCAGTTTCAGCCATCTGGCTAGTGGCTCATCACAAACAAAAATGTGTCTATATAATGATGGTGAATTTAAATTGTAATGACTGAGTGCAGACTGTTGAAAAGGAAACCAAGGAACTACAATACTCTAATTTAATAATGACTCTCAGATGGGTCTGGCAAATGTTCAGAAGTAGGATGCCAGCAGGAGTGAGTGTGCCAAAGAAAAACAAGTAGTTAACCCCTATTAGGGACTATTACGTTTGAAATGTGTGGCAGAAACTGGCAACCAAACCATGGTAAGAACAAGCGCAAATGATATCTAATTGAATTTGTGCCTCCTGTTCATGTGCATTGAGGAATAATTCATTTCACATTCACTGACACAGACCAGTCACCTGTCATCCAATCACTGCAGTTTAAGTACATTCATGAATGCTGGAAGGCTATAGCGGGTGAGGCACACTAGACATTCTTAGGGGAAATGAGAGGAGATGGGCTGGTATAATGCTGCGTTCCAGACAACTCGGAACTTGAATATGTCCTTTTAAATTCAGCAAATCCATGTACTCCGACTATATGAAGAAGAAGTTGTGTGATGTCACACAACTACTTCTTCATGTAAAGTATATTTGCCTGTATTTAATTAAAGGTAATACACACTATCATATGATAAAACCTATTCTATGAGTAAGTTGATGTCAAACTATGTGGCCAATGTTATTATTATATTATAGTCAGCTGGTTACGGTAAGCAATATCTGAAAGTTATCTTCCCTCCACAAAACTTATTTGGGAAAACATAAAAATGGCAAAAATGTGGAGGCTGCACTGCTGAGACTTTAATTGTGGGTACACTTAGAGTGCCTAAGAGTTACCTTTGTTCTGGTCAGCCATGTTTTTGTTGACATTTGGTGTCGAGCACCTGGAACGCTTGGAAGTCAGAAGTTGGAAATTTCATGGGGGATAATTCCGACATTCGAGTTGTCTGGAATGCACCATAAATACTGCTTGAGTTGATGAGGGATTGGAGAACAGGTGCGACAGGTGATGGGAATGACCGGAGATTTAGTGCCAGGAAAGTGAACAAAACTGAAATGAATAGAGCTGGCTGGGGTTGTGACAACATGACATTAATCTGCCTAAGTGTCCGGTGTCTCTTGTCCAAATGTGTTTGTTTGTGGCAATGTAGGAAATTAGTGTCCCATTAACAGACTATTAAGAGTTCAAAGGAGTAAGTCAGCAGTGTGTTCGCTGTGACTGAAGAGCCTCTTAGGTTTCACTTCAACTATATTTAGGTGCTGGCTCACCTCACTTCGACTTCAAGCAGTTTTCACCCTTATTGTCAATATGGTAATTTCTTTCTCAATTAAATGTACACATTCATAAATGACACAATAAATACAAATGTCCATTCAAACTGTGTATTTTACTTGTAGTTAAAAAAAAGTGCTTACCTGACAAGATGGCACTTTGATAAGTCAAGGGTTGCACAAAGGGGAACTTAAGCTATAATTGATGTTAGAACCACAATCTCAGTTCTTGGGTACACTCATTGTTTTCTAAAGGCATTCAGGATGGCAGCACCCCCTCTGAAGTTTCGACTTCAGGGCAGAAACTCAATGCAAAACGACAGTGAAATTGTGCAAACAAAAATTTACATTACTATTTGACACAGAGAACATTCTGTAGACAGTGTTCGGGAATAATAGGGTAACAATCTGGGAACTTAAAAATAATATTCCTGTAAGTATTTTATAACTAACAGGTGCCTTTTTTAATATCAAGGGCTGCAGTATAACTTCTACTGAACAACTAGGATGTAACTGAGCAACTGTTGAAGGCATGCCATCAACAATGGTTGCAGAGTGTGTTGGTACTTATTTGGCAAGGAGGACATCTTTCTGAAGGCAGAAGGAAAGAGCTGCATGGTTTGTTTTTCTGAAGAGGCCATCTGGGGTTGCTAAAGCCCATGGTATTGGACCCAAAGGATGGGAAAGGATCTCATTCATGCTAAGATGTATTGCCCGATACAATTAAGAAACCAAACACGTATCTGTCAGCTTTCCGAATCTTTAAAGCCAGGTGAGAAGTATAGGTAACAAAAATAAATAAAAATAAATCCTTTCCTTAAACAGCATTAAGGCATCCTTTAACAGCATTGTAGTTTTTAGCAAACGTATGATCAACTCAAAATAAACTATAGTGTGTGTGTTCATGGTAATGAAGGAACATACAGTACAGTTGCTCTAACAAGCTAACTCGATTCCTTTACAGAGATATGTTAGCAAGGAACCTTTATCAGGCATCTTATAAAAACTTTATAAGTGTTGCAATATTGCAATTTAGCAGAACCTTAGCTTTTTTTCTTAACATTTAAAATCCGGCATTTGTGAAGCAATATAAAGTATTTCACAATATTGACCTGCAACTTCTGTCTATCTGTCTGCCTTGCTGACGATGTGTCAGTGCTGGTTGTCTACTTAACTGACATATTTCATGTAAATTGATAAAATCATTGGGAAATGCCATTTATACTGGTTGTATTTATGGACGACTGGCAAAGATGGTTGGCTGATTCACAAGCCCAGTGAATTTGGCTGAGTGCTTGAAAGGATGACTGATTAAATAAATTGGCCAGATGACTGAATGCATTAACTGAACAAATTGGAGACCGGAGAACCACACAGCATGATATAGTCCTCCTATAACGAATTAATAAAAAAAATTATTTTCATTTTAAATGTACATTTTCTATTCAGCTTTGTTTAAATTAGTATGGCATTAAAAGCTGAAATGTGTCTAAGCTGTTGACAGTGCAGTATACTAAAAGTGCAGAGATGTAGTAAATGGCTTAATAGGATGAGCGACTTCTCTCCTGACTGACGGGCATGACTTAGATTGACCTCATTTCTGTCAGATTGAGGCAGCAGCTGGCTGCCTGATTGACTGTCTGAAAGATTGAGTAGAGGGACTCATTGATTGACATTGCACTATTTAGATTAACTAATGGATGTATAAATAAACAGCATAACAAGCAGATAAGTCTCACTCTTATAAAAAACATTTTCTTGTAGTTAAGATTATTGTTTTACATAGTGACATGCCACATTTAGAAAAGAGACTGTGAACATGGTAAACAATAGGCCTGCTTTGCATTAGCATGTTAGCATGACTATGTTAACATTTAGCTCAAAGGATAGCTAAATATTGATATTATAATGGATGTTATTTGTTTATAACGGGACTTGAGGCCTGTCCTTAAAATACCTAAAATATTATTCCAAACTAAATTGTTGCTGACTCATGTCTCTGTGTATGCTCACACCTCTGACTTAAACTTAAACCTAAAATACGTGGTTAGCAGTAACATATTGCAATTAGGCACTCAACATCCCATGGTTAGTCTATCAATCATAATTTAACCTATTCGTCATTTATTTGAAGTTATCAGATAATTTCCTCACATTATGCCTAAAGCAGCAGCCTATCTGACAGATTATGCTTCACACGTTCAGCATGATAGATGATGGGAGTCCTTTAAACTGTTAGACCAATCACCTCCGAGAAAGGTTTATGAGATTATTATACGGTGGGTGAAATGCGGAAAGGAAAGTGTCCCAATTACTCAAATCCCCTCTCGAGTCCCTAAATGTAATGTTGTTCATACATTGTTGCCCCATTTTGTGTGTATGGGCGAGTTGTTGCTGTTACAAAAGCCCTGCTTAGATTTTCTTTAACAAATCTCTTCTGTTTGACGGCTTTTGCAAAAATACCAAAATTACATCTCCCTTAAAATGAAACGAGATAACAATGTTTCCATTCACGTCACTAGACGAGCTGATGCTACTGGACAACTCCGAGTATAATTATTATTTTGTAAAATATGATTAACGATCATTATGACTTCTCAGTGTAAAGTACAAAAAATAAAGTGGCTCTAGTCAGAAGCTGTTGTATCAAGTGAAATTAAAGAAACATATGGTGCTTGATACAAGTAACCACACCTCCCACTCTTCTCTGCAACACTTTTGGGCAAATAATGAATCACGAGGAGACAGAAATGCTAATTCTCATGAAATGCTAATCATGCCATTTTATGTTTCTCAGTTACCACATTCCTACATGCAATAAGTGACTTCCGAGCAGGTGGTGTCTATTGCATGATTAAAACCTGGAGCTCTTTGGTTGTACAACATCTCCCTGCTTATGCTTCAGCTACTGCTGATTGTAAATACAACTATTTACATAGTTTGAATGTCTCACGGCTACACTTTCTAAAGCATGCTCCAGGCTTCCCTCTAATTGTTCTTCCAGACTTCTTCCAGCATCCTAAATAGACACCATATGGCTGCCAATATGTTCAACACAACACCGCTGTTTCCCCATCAAATGCTGAAAAAGAACAAAATTGTTTGTCATGAAAAAGGTACCTTACCATTCCAAGATGCCTACAAACGATGGAATCTAGTTAATGTGCTAACAGACAAGTGAGCCAATGTGTTGGATTAGCTTCTCTTTGTCACAAATTAGGTCTTGTTTTCTCAAAACTCATTTGTGAGCTTTAAATGGAGCGTTCTTTGTTGCAGTTATTTGATGACTCATCCCAATATTCTTTCTTTGTAAAGTAAAGTGACAATTGGATCGTCAGTCATTTGGGGAATGGTTGTGACTCAACAATGGCTTGGTGGAATGGTCATAGTACTGTAAGACTACTCCTCTGAATTAAATGGCCTAATGTCTGTGTTCAGAGAGGTTTAGAGCTGCACCATGTGGTCCATCTCGTCTCTACCTCTTGGATCAGCCATGCTCATATTTGTCTGCGTGGGACAAAGCTTTTTGGCTATGGTGCTAGTACGGATACTTTCCAGCTCTTTTAAAGGGTTAACCACGACGTTCAAAACAGTAAATATGTTTCACAATCATGTGGTTCAAGCTAGATACTGTATTATGGGCCCCATTTATGATCATGTCATTAACAAATTACTGCCATGACATTTTTAGTAGACCTAATACCACATTAGACTATTCACCAGGGTTATTATTGTAAACTGAAACTAAAATGAAAATAAGTAGTGAAAAATATTAAGTAAAAAATTATAACCTGAAAAAAAAAGAAAAACTGAAACGAGTTTAGAATAATAACAAAAATGAACGTAAATTAAATTCAGCTAATTTTTTTTGCTTTAATGTATTAGTATCGTAAACAGGAGACTCTCGTGAACCACATAAATGGAATGTTCTTGACATTCAAGGAGCTGCTTGCAATTGCTTCATTATTAACCCCTTTTGTTTTTCACATGCAGCCTTGCAGAATTAAATAACAAGAACATGATTTAAATATTGTAGTAGATCCAAATTATTCAGCTACATAATTTGCTTCCTTTTCTACCTTCTTTAATTCTTCCTACCTTCTTATTTTTTCTCCATCTAACTCATTGCTCTTCTCTTCCTCTGTGTCTCTATCGCCTGCACTGTATAGAGAATATGGCAGATAGAACAAGTGATTGATAATAGTAACAGAGATCATACACCCCTATATACTGTATCTTCAGATGTCATGCCATACATGTCAATTATCATATCATGCAGCAGGTGACATCTTACTTGATAGTCTCTCTCACACACACTCACACACTCTCACACACACACACACTCACACACTCTCTCACACACACACACACACACACACACACACACACACACACACACACACACACACACACACACACACACACACACACACACACACTAATTGCCATTCTCTCACATCACCTGAAAGCATCAGGTGATCAGGTGGTCAGGCTGTCTTTAGATAAAAGGGAGGTAGGCAAAAGATATAAAGGAGGGTTCACCGTCGGGGTGTGGAGGTACGGAGGTATATAAAATTTTTAGTTCTGCCTTTTATCCTTCCCTGGGTTATTTAAACTTTACATGGCAGCATTAAAAGACATGTCAGAGATGTACATTCTGTGGCTGTATGAGGAACTATAACCACAACTTTGATCAGAAAGAAAATATAAAACTGCAGTGATGAAACCTTATTGCAGAAATGCTGTGATTTTTTTAGATAGCCGTAGTGCTGTGCTGTATCTGGCCCTCCTAGAGATTGTTCTTAGAAATGTTCTTAAAAAGACATTTTGCTACACAAAATCGATAATGTGCCTTTGCTGCTTGCCTCCTAACTATATACATTTTTCACTTCACGGTTGTCTCTGTACTGCCGTTTTTAAGTTAGATGTATTGACTGTAATGAAGGTTTTCTACAGTAATGATACACCACATGTAAGGTGTAAAGGAAAAGGAGTTAGGGATATTTTATTAAGTTCTCTGTGGATGTGGACAATTTTTTCTTCTCTTTCTCGAGCCTAGAATATTCCTTTTGTCGCACCTATCACTCATCTCAGCCTTAAGATCAACGATCTTGGATAGCATGCTAATCTTCAACCTCAATGACTCCAGCTCCTTCTTATAATAAACCCTGTCCCCAGACAAAATGTTAATATTCGACAAATCTGCAAAAAAACATGAAAACATTTAATGTCAATATCTGCGAATGAGCACTACGGGAGCGTTGACTACTTGTAGTGCTATAGAGTAATGTTCCTTACCAGTAGAGTCTCATTTATTTGTATCATGCAGATGACGCAATACACAGTCCTACCATCAGTTTTACACTATTCCACTCTCAACAGATGGTGACAAACGCATTAAGAAGCATAGCTGTGCGTCCACAAAGTAATTGAAGAAGAGGACTTCTGACAAGCAAACTTGGATGTGAACAATGAAGGATTTGTCTTTAATTTGCTATTGTCATTTTTCATAATGAAATTATTTGTTACTTTGAAAAATGACCAGAAACAAAGATACAGACTTGGTTGGTGTAGCAATATCGGAATGTGTGTGTGTGTGTGTGTCTGTGTTTGCGTGGCTACATGCCTTCTTATTGTGTGCGTTAGTTGTGTGTATCATTACAGCACAGTACACCGTTTGTGTTGGAGGGAAGTGGAGGCTAGAAGCTGTACACATGGGCGTATGGCAATCTTGTATCTTAGCTGTTTTACACTCTATTGCATTGGGAAAGCATTCAAGAGTCTGTGTACCGCATAATTACTGAGCGACACACACACACACACACACACACACACACACACACCGATGGCTTGCAGATGATCAAAACGTGGTACCCTAACCATCACACAGAGAAAGTCTACTGATGTCACCTCTGCTGCTTGACAATGCTTCACTCAAAAATGTCCTTTACTTTCTGAATGTATAAAAGGATACAAATACAGTCAAATGTTTTGCAACTACCCTGTCAGCCACCTCAATTAATAAAATACAGAGGCCTCCAGATATCGAGCAGCAGAAAGGGGTTGAGTTTCAAACTTAAAATGACTTTAATTAATTGCTAGCGATCACAATCTCATTTTTCAATATCCTGCTGTTTACTGTTTGCTATCACAATTAATTAGCTGGGTGATTGAGACTATTAATCTCTCATAAGGAAATGATAAGCGCCACTAGCACTGCATCCTCTGTCTGACATAGTGTACAAACATACATTGTAAAACTAACACTGATAAATGTTGTATTTCACACCCCTTTTGAATGAGAATTTGTTGAGCTAGGCCCTCATATTTTACGTTGAGGTTAAGATTAGTGATGGTGAGATGAAGCTTCATGAAGCATTGAAGCTTTCCATCCAATTGGTTCGCTCATGGGCTGAAGCTTCATGGTGCTTCATTTGCTCTACTGCGCCATCAAGTGGACAATATATGTAAAACCAGCGAAGTGCAAGACTGCAGTGGATTTAAAGTATCTTTGCCCTGAAAATTATTTGACGCACACATATAAGACTGAATATAATGTTCTATTTAAAACTAAAGATTGATGTTATTACGTGTTATTGAGAATAGAGTGCCTTGAAAAAATGTGGGCTTTTTACGCCTTAAATGATAGTGCAGTTTAAGATTGGACAGAGAGAAGGGGAATGAC
The DNA here is from genome assembly GCF_900634415.1 of Cottoperca gobio. Taxonomy (NCBI): domain Eukaryota; kingdom Metazoa; phylum Chordata; class Actinopteri; order Perciformes; family Bovichtidae; genus Cottoperca; species Cottoperca gobio. The sequence continues at coordinate 23,561,527 of NC_041364.1, forward strand.
ATGCAGCAAATAGCAGCAGGTCTGTTTCGAACCCCAGGCCGCTGCAGCAAGCATTTGAATGTGGGTCGCCTGCATGTGTAATGTACACGTTGGATGCACATTATTTGTTCAACAGATTTAAATTTGGTATCTTTACTTGCTCATAAGGAAGATCATGCTGCCGTGCATAACAGTTGTTTCGCTAGTTGGCTGGCTCCATAATGATCCAATACAAACGCAATACCAACAACTCAACAGCAACAATGCATACTACGACAACAAAAACCCACAAATTTGCGGTTATATAAAGTGTTGATTATGAGGGGGCTCAATTGCGGTCCGCTCCCCCTTATATTTCGAATCGCACGCCAAACCTGGCTTCGAACGTCATCACATACGTCATCAACACAAGCCTCGATATGCGCTTCACAAAAATCTTCCACGATTACTTGACACACACTTCGAAGCCTCGACACGGAAGGACACATCACTAGTTAAGATTGAATTTTCTATTTCGTCATTTACACCCTTTATTCACCTGTTATACTTACTTGACCAGAATTTATCTTTTAAACCTAATTAATTGATTTGTTTGGCCACTTGAGGGCAGCAGAAAAAAGCTGTAAACACAACATTGACAAGGGAAAAACAATATGATTTGGCAAAAGAAGTCAGCAAACCAGACTACAGTATACACCTTTATGGCACCTATTGTGAAATTCTGGGCCAATACCGATGTTTTGTTGTTGTTGTTGTTGTTATTTATTGTTTTTCTTTCTCTATTATAAAAAAGGAACTGAACTGTTTTAAAGTTTTTTAGCCCTTCATACAATATCTTTTGAATTAGCACACAATCAAGCATATAAAATTATGAAACAACCCTTAATATAGCCTTCGAACACAAAAATATTTTTTGTTTGTTTGTTTTAGGAAAATAATTGCTTCCAGACCCTGTTTGGCCTGGGATTGAACAACCTATACCTACTGCGAGCATCTCTGCTTTGTTTAGCCTATTTCTTTTATCATCAAAGATGTGAGACTCTCCTGTCACTGTGCTGGTGCATGGAACACGTCGCGCTGCCAAATGGAAGTGATTATTTCTCCAATCTCCAAGGGCTGTTGCATTGTTGGAAGGAAACATGTCTTACAAACTGCATGTCGCTGTTCTTTCTCTGAGACAGTACTGCCACACCTTTGTGCTATCATGTCAAACCAGAGTGTCCAGATATTTTAAAACATTTCATAAAAAGTTAAGTATCTTGAAGGCCTTTGTTTCGCTCCCAGCAACAGTTGAAATGTCCCTCACAATGGAGATGTACCTGCTTTGTTGGAGTTTTTTTGGAATGTAACTGGAAACATCAAGGACTGTTACAGAGTTTGACTTTAGTTTGTTTCCATGGTAATACTTGCAACTTCAAACAAGTTGGTAGGAGAAAAAACATAATATGACTTATAACTAATATGTTATCCATATGAGACGTAAAATACTTTTTTTCTCACATTTATTTTCATACTCATCCATATTTGAGACGTCAATGGTTTTGCCAGAGCTGACAGAGTGGAAAAGATTTTCTCTGGGATCCCTCCATACATGCATTTATACGGTGCAAACTTTACAAATGTGGGTCCGATGAGGGTAGATCAGCATCTGGTAAGAGCGTTAACATTGTCTGGCACTCATCTTTGTCTCACCGTGTCTAAATGTTGGTGCTGGAGTTTCAGCTAACCTGCACGCTTGTAGTTTTAGCATAACTGCCCTAAACAGCGATGGTTGTGCGGGTATACTTTGTGCAAGGAAAGATGTAGAGTGTCCTTGCCCTTTAAGAAAGAAAAGAGCAATGATCACCTCGTGGTGGATACTTTGGATTTTGTGTAAAATGTTGAGGCTGAACTCTATCCCAGCATGTCTCATTAATACCCGGCTCAAGTGGGCATCAGTCATGTACTCAGTTACTATCATGACCATTACAGATGTGAAAGTATAAGCTGTTAAAAAACACCCACTTTTGACAGCAGCAGTCAGGAATCATTTTAATTGTCTTGGCTCCCTCTCTTTCTCTCTTCCTTCCAGATATCATTAGTAATTGTCAAGACGTCTTATTTCACTAACAAACCTGTTTTTCACACACACATATACACATATATATGTTTTTTGTCTTCTTTATTACTAAATGTTGCATGAAAAATTAATATTTCACGAGCAGAAAAATTTTATCATTATTATGCTTCCATGAATCAGAAATACTTATCACTTGTCAAAGACAATTTGCCTTTTGTTTTCTCCTGCTGTTTCGCTTCAGCCTAAAATAAATCTTTCTTACTCTTTTTCAATCCATCCTCCCTCCAGTGCCTAATTAGAGTTTACCTTCATCTCATTTAGGCTCTGTAAGGAAGCACACACACACACACACACACACACACACACACACACACACACACACAACACACAACACACACACACATCTTAACACTAAGCAGAGCTGATTTACTCCACCTCACATTTTCAACGTTCAAAAAGCAATACCCCATAAGCACATATGTCACACATATATGTATGGATGGTTTTTAAACGCTTAAATGAAAACGAATCAACACAGTAAATAGAGTGAAATACAATACATGTTGAAAGCACATGTTAAATATATAATTAGTTTTGGTTTCCCACGCATACAGATACATTTATGCATTTCAAATCTCCCACACACACATGCATGTACAATAAATGAGAAAGTACATGCACATAGTGAATACTTTGAAACACACAAACATGTACCCGCTTAAAGAAGCAAACACACCTACAAACACCTGGCCTTTTATTACTTGCACTCATCTTATTGTTACTGGATGTTTCAGTTAGTGAATTGTTTTTTAAAAGGATTTCATCTTTGACAGGTTGTAATTAATCTACAGTTGCTGTGAAACGTCTAAGGAACAACAGTACTTCTAAAAAAAAGAAAATGATGATGTCAAAGAAAAAAGACTCTACAAAGGGAAAAAAAACACCATGATAATGAAGATCTCTCCTGCCGTCTGCTTTTATGCTTTACAGTTGTCTCTCCCTTTCATCTCTTTTTGAGTGAGTGATAATGTGCTATGTGATAATTGTTGTATGTTGCTTCAAAAATTCTGTTTAAAAAAAGGCTGTAAAAAGGTTCTCTCAGCTGTAGCTGTTCCTGCCTGGTTGAGCAATTCCCGTAATATGCATTGTAAATGTACAATATGTAAACGTTGTTCAAGTTATTTGCTAAAAGCAGGCATTTTGGTTACACATATTAGAAAAGCATATTTAAAGTCATAATCCCCTAAGATAACATCTATATATCAGCATGTTCTCACTCCCAACTCGTCACATACGGATGCTTGCTGAGGACACCTCGCCGTCAATTTTTAACGCACCTTTAGCCTGTTTTTGCCGCGTGCTGGGCAACACATGGTTAATGCTCTGTTACGTTATGTGCATGACGTAAATTCGGTACATTACTTGGTATGGTTTAGGAAAAGATTGTGGTTTGGGTTAAAATAAGTGTTTGTTACGCAGGTAAGGGAACTACTTTACGTATGTTGTGTAGGTAAGTTTGTTACGTGAGTATGTTGCGTAACTTATATATATATATATATATATATATATATATATACATATACCCATATGAATGGGCACATGTATTATGAATTGAAACCAGCCTCACTGTTAACTGTTCACCCTCCTACAGCTGAATCAGAGCATTAATACATTACTGCTGATGCAAATCCAATATTTTTTACTGCTGCTAGATCACATTTAAAGCATTCACCTGGTGAAACACGAGCTGGCTTTTATTGTGAAGCAGTCACAGGAAATGCAATATAACTCCGATGTCAGTGCCCGGAGTTCATCAGAAATGTGTCTACAGAACATGACAGCTGTCATATCTGACATTCTTTCACAGCCGAGCAGTTTTTACATTTCAGAGAGTAATGGCAGTCAGGAGCAGCCACAGAGAGCTGTTAGATGAGGAGCTGCAGGTGACAGGCTGCACACCTCCAACGCCTCAGCAAGGCAACCAACGTTACTGTGTGCTGCTGTTGTGCGGGAAACTACTCATGTCATGTGCAGCATGAAATCAATTTGTCGTTGCTTATGACATGATGAGAAAGGGCCAATTATTGACTGACTTCTTTAAAAGAAAAAATGTTTTAAAAAAGTGTTTGGCTGCACTGTAAACAGATACACCAGCTGCTCTCCTGTTGTGTTTCTGACAAAATAGCTGCTCAAGGAGTGTTTGCTGCCTCCAGCATTCTGCCGCCTGTAGTAATAAACTCCACTTGCTGTTACCACAGATGCCACCAAATCAACCATGACTGAAATCTTAAGCATTCTAACTTTAATGTAACACTGAATGTACTGTTTATTTCAATTACAATATGACTGATAATATATGTATTAAATGTTACTTTTATCTAATCTGATGCATCCCCATTTAGAAAGTAGCATCAGAAGATACATTACAGAATCCAAGCAGCAGGTTATTATTGCAGATCAAGTGCTTGAACGAATCAAAGGAAGTTCATGAAGCTGCAGTTCCCAAAGTCATTTCCTCCATGTGTATTTAAAGATATAATCGCAGGAGTGATCTTTTTATTTTTTTTACCATGACACAGATAGAAAATCAAATGAGAAATGGGACTCAATTTGCTTTGCACATTGTAACACATGATGAGTCAGGGAACTGCAGAAGAATAAGTTGAAGCAAGCCCAGCGCTAACCAAGCAATTTGTCACATATGACTGAGTAGATGGGTTATACTTAATTAATATTTTAATGGGAAATTTACCTTTTGTATGTTGGACTTTCAAGATGGATGAGTTGTGCAACTCAGTGCAGCTTAGTTGGAAGTCTGAACTGAGAAAACATTTGAGCTTTTAGCTAGGGAGGAAAGTGATGATGTCAACTTTGCTGATACTCGCTGGAAAAATTTCACCTCGGTTCATTATGCTTCAAACACTAATGATGATTCATATTAATAAAATAAGTGCTTATGGTGGTTTTCTGCTTGTTTGGTTTTTGAGTGAACTGTAGTCATGTGCAGAATCAGGAGGCAACAGGACAATATTTTGGTATCAGAAGCTGTTCTTTTAGCCCGAGTAGTGTTGTACCAATAACGTTTGAGCGGGCTGTTGCAGGTTCAAAGTCCGTGTGGAGAGCAAAAGAGGAGCGCATTGGTCGAAATCTAACCTCGGAACTGCTTCCTCTATCGCTATATTTATTCGGCATGCACTAATCAGACTTGTCGTAGAAATGAGTCACAGAGGAAAATACACTTTTGAATGAGAAACTATTAAAGTAAAGCAGAAGCACAACAAGCATGTCTTTCTTATATATTCATTCATATTCATCATAAACACACGAGGAAATGTAAATATGTTACCGTGGTTACCAACTTACCTTGCATAAGTATACGTATAGATTCCGTAGCAAAGGGCTTAGTTGACAGACGCCAGTATCAGCAGCAAATGGATTTATATGCTGCTTTACCAAATGTATGTGATGAAGCACGTTTCTTTTACTGGGATGTAAATGTTGTTTTTGAAGAGCATTGTTTGAAACTGCCTTATGTCGACATTCAATCTGCAGTTCAATTCAAAAGGCTTTATTGAATTGAATTTAGGAATTTTTACCCAAAGCGTTGTTACAATTATGAAAGACAATGAATGAAAAAATAAATAAATAAATAAGTAAATAACAATATTAGTTATTAGAATAAAATAGATAAATAGAAGTGTTAATCTACTGATAATAACAAAGAGATGTTTGTAGGGATAAAACAAGACATCATTTATTCTATAGATACAAGGGAACTGATAATAAAATCAAATAAAGAGATTTTCTTTCTCAGCCCATTCGCTCCTTAGAATCTATTTTCCAAGGTCTCCAACTTTGTGAAAGGCAAACAGAGACAGCGAAGGCATCCTTTGTGCTGGGAGTGCGCTGGAGAGCAGACATACTGATTTTGCCCCAACAAATGACAGTTACAAAGTACCTAATATAACACAGAGGATGTGTGAAGCTCTGACAACTGTATCAAGTCATTTATTTACCCAATTCAGGTCTCTTACAATCTGACACATGCACTTTAGATGCATATTGGAGCCTTGCTGATTTCAGTCGCATATCTCTTTTTTGACAGATTGCTCTGTCATAAAAGACAAATTTGCCTTTATTCTGAGTCATGGGGAGTGTGTGTGTGTTGGAACAAATTGAAGTCCAACCGGCGACAGCAAGTCATTTGTCACGGATGACTGAGTAAACAGGGTAGTCTTAATTAATATTTTAATTGCAGTATTACCTTTTTGAACTTTTGCCTTCTGACTTTTCTCCCGGCTGTCTCCATTGGTTTAGGCATCATTCCTAATTAATAGGATAGTCATTTGTGATGCTGAAAAACAGTGTGTTGCACACACACATGCACAGCTATGCATGCAAAAGTAGATATACACACACACACTGAGGCATTGATGCATATGTAGCGTGCACTCATACACACACACAGCATGTGCACACTCATATGCAAACCATCCTCATCTGAATATTAATGTCAAAAGCCCCATTCATGTTTCATGCTTAAGCAAAGAGTAAGTGACTTCACTGCATGCCTAATAGCAAGTCAAGCTCTTTTTAAAAATGTTGGAGCAAACATACACATATGGAGGCAGTGGTGCACACACACAGTCATAAAACAAAGGGGATTTTGCCATATGTGCAGACAAGCATGCACTCATAATCATGTAGACAAAACAGATCAGCAGCTCAAAACTCTATCGTGAAGAGACTGCTGACAAAGCTTCTGAAAGTGTCAATCACACAACAATGTTCCTCCTTTTAAAAAGATAACTGCACAAGGACTGTTGTATTTTTTCTTCTGTTTAGTTTTTTTTCCCTGAAATGAGTTGACACATTGCAATGTCAGCGAAAACAACTGGTGTCCTCATGAATGACTACTAAAATGATGTGCTATCCACTAAAATATTTCTAATGTTAGTTACTCGTAGTGCTGCATAACCCAAAATCTGATGAGTCACCGCTGGTTAGTACGGTATCAGTGTGTTTCTCTCTTATTCTTATTAAAGCACAAGTTGTTTTTACAATTGGATTCAACAAACAAGATATATAATATATGCTATTTGGTCAGCTGTACAGAAGCTGGTTGGTGAATTAGATTCCGGGGGATCTTTTCTTTCACAACTGGTACACGACAGATATACACACAGCAACACACAGCAACAGATATACATATGGCAACATACACATATAGACAGTACAGAAAATTCATGTGTGCATCCATAATGTGTTATTGAGGCCGATTGTCCTGCTATTGCAGATGGAACGAAATTCCTGCTGAAACGAGCCCTTCTCTTTTTAAATGTCCAGTATCTCCGATTAGAAGGGAGTAATGTGAAGTGTTGGTTCAGGGCGTGGTCAGGGTCTCTTGATATTATGAGTACTAGGCGTGTGATGGCTCTGAGGTTCATACCTGTGTGCGAAGGCAGATAGCACAGTGAAGAAGCACGGGGAAGAGTGCAGCAGCATAGGCAGGATTATGCTTTTGTAAAGCAACAACAGGAGGTGTAGGGGGGGGGGGGGTTAGCACACAGTGCTCAGATGACATGCAGTCTTTGCTGGCATCTTTTTTGATGTCAGTGATGTGTCGGTCAAAACGGAGTCTCCTGCGGTCTGTTTTTGAAGATATTGTGATCCCAGTGAATGAGGAGCAGAGGGATCTAGAGCTGGTGGAGTTTCTTGATCATCTGGTGCCGTGGGATTGTGTTAAAAGTGGAGCTGAAGTCAACAAAAAAGATTGGAATCGAAATATCCGGGTGATTCCATATGTTGTAGGATGGAGTGGAGGAGACTTGCCACAGCATCCTCTGTCCCTCGGCAGGACGACGGTCAGGATCAGTTTTTTGATTCTGACCGGAATTTGTATAACTTACCATCAGCTTCCATTAGCTAATAAGTGGTTTTGCCTGTTAAATTTGTACAAAAGTACAAACATCCATCCATCCATCGTTTACCGCTTATCCGGGATCGGGTCGCGGGGGCAGCAGCTCCAGTAAGGAACCCCAATCTTCCCTTCTCCGGGCCACATCCTCCAGCTCCGACTGGGGGATCCTGAGGCGTTCCCAGGCCAGAGAGGAGATATAATCTCTCCACCGAGTCCTGGGTCTTCCCCGGGGTCTCCTCCCAGCTGGACGTGCCTGGAACACCTCCCTAGGGAGGCGCCCAGGTGGCATCCTTACTAGATGCCCGAACCACCTCAACTGGCTCCTTTCAACGTAAAGGAGCAGCGGCTCTACTCCGAGTCTCTCACGGATGGCTGAGCTTCTCACCCTATCTCTAAGGGAGACGCCAGCCACCCGTCTGAGAAAACCCATTTCGGCCGCTTGTACCCGTGATCTCGTTCTTTCGGTCATGACCCAGCCTTCATGACCATAGGTGAGGGTAGGAACGAAGATCGACCGGTAGATTGAGAGCTTTGCCTTCTGGCTCAGCTCTCTTTTCGTCACAACGGTGCGGTAAAGTGACTGTAATACCGCCCCCGCTGCTCCGATTCTCCGGCCAATCTCTCGCTCCATTGTCCCCTCACTCGCAAACAAGACCCCGAGGTACTTGAACTCCTTCACTTGGGGTAATGGCTCATTCCCTACCCGGAGTAGGCAATCCACCGGTTTCCTGCTGAGAGCCATGGCCTCAGATTTGGAGGTGCTGATCCTCATCCCAACCGCTTCACACTCGGCTGCGAACCGATCCAGTGACTGTTGAAGGTCACAGACCGATGATGCCATAAGGACCACATCATCTGCAAAGAGCAGCGATGAGATCCTCAGGTCACCGAACTGCAACCCCTCTCCTCCACGACTACGCCTCGATATCCTATCCATGAAAATCACGAACAGGATTGGTGATAAAGCGCAGCCCTGGCGGAGGCCAACATTCACTGGAAACGAGTCCGACTTACTGCCGAGTATCCGGACACAACTCTGGTTTTGGGCGTACAGGGATTGGATGGCCCTCAAAAGTGACCCCCTCACCCCATACTCCCGCAGCACCTCCCACAGTATCACCCGGGGGACCCGGTCATACGCCTTCTCCAGATCCACAAAACACATGTAGACCGGATGGGCGTACTCCCAGGCCCCCTCCAGGATCCTTGCGAGAGTGAAGAGTTGGTCCGTTGTTCCACGACCAGGACGGAATCCGCATTGTTCCTCTTCAATCAGAGGTTCGACTACCGGCCGAACCCTCCTTTCCAGTACCTTGGAGTAGACTTTACCAGGGAGGCTGAGAAGTGTGTTACCCCTGTAGTTGGCACACACTCTCTGGTCCCCCTTTTTAAATAGGGGAACCACCACCCCGGTCTGCCAACCCCTAGGCACTATCCCAGACTTCCACGCAATGTTGACGAGGCGTGTCAACCAAGACAGCCCCTCAACACCCAAAGCCTTCAGCATTTCTGGACGGATCTCATCAACCCCTGCGGCTTTGCCACTGTGGAGTTGTTTGACTACCTCAGTGACTTCCATCAGGGAAATTGACGATGATCCCCCATCAGCTTCCAGCTCTGCCTCAACCATAGAGGGCGTGTTAGTCGGATTCAGGAGTTCCTCAAAGTGCTCCTTCCACCGGCCGATAACCTTCTCAGTTGAAGTCAGCAGGGTCCCACCCTTGCTGTACACAGCTTGGATGGTTCCTCGCTTCCCCCTCCTGAGGTGCCGGATGGTTTTCCAGAAGCACCTTGGTGCCGACCGAAAGTCCTTCTCCATAGCTTCTCCGAACTTCTCCCACACCCGCTGCTTTGCCTCTGACACGGCAGAAGCTGCCGCCCTTCTAGTCCTTCGATACCCTGCAACTGTTTCCGGAGTCCTCCCGGATAACATAACCCGGAAGGACTCCTTCTTCAGTCGGACGGCTTCCCTGACCACCGGGGTCCACCACGGTGTTCGAGGGTTACCGCCCCTTGAGGCACCTAAGACCTTGAGACCACAGCTCATCACCGCAGCTTCAGCAATAGAGGTTTTGAACATCGCCCACTCAGGTTCAATGCCCCCAACCTCCACAGGGATGGCTGAAAAGCTCCGCCGGAGGTGTGAGTTAAAGATCCCCAGGACAGGGGCTTCCTCCAGACGTTCCCAGTTCACCCGCACTACCCGTTTGGGTTTACCAGGTCTGTCCAGAGTCTTCCCCCACCCCTTGATTCAACTCACCACCAGATGGTGATCAGTCGACAGCTCCGCCCCTCTCTTCACCCGAGTGTCCAAAACATGCGGCCTCAGGTCAGATGATACGATTACGAAATCGATCATTGACCTTTGGCCTAGGGTGCTCTGGTACCACGTGCACTTATGAGCATCCTTATGTTCGAACATGGTGTTTGTTATGGCCATTCCATGGCTAGCACAGAAGTCCAATAACAAACGACCGTTCGGGTTTAGATCAGGGAGGCCCTTCCTCCCAATCACGCCTCTCCAGGTGTCTCCATCGTTTCCCACGTGTGCGTTGAAGTCTCCCAGCAAGACTACGGAGTCCCCTACTGGAGCCCCCTGCAGGGCTCCATTCAGGGTCTCCAAGAAGGCCGAATACTCAGAACTGCGGTTTGGGGCATAGGCACAAACAACAGTCAGAGTTTTCCCCCCCATAACCCGAAGGCGCAGGGAGGCGACCCTCTCGTCCACCGGGATAAACTCCAACATAGCGGTGCTCAGCCGGGGGCTAGTGAGTATCCCCACCCCGGCCCGACGCCTCACACCTTGGGCAACTCCGGAGAAGAATAGAGTCCAACCCCTATCCAGGAGTACGGTTCCAGAGCCAAGACTGTGCGTGGAGGTAAGCCCCACCAGATCCAACTGGTAGCGCCCCACCTCCCGCACTAGTTCCGGCTCCTTCCCCCACAAAGAGGTGACGTTCCACGTCCCCAGAGCCAGCCTCTGCTGCCCGGGTCTGGTCCGTCGAGGTCCCTGACCATCACTGCCACCCATGTGACAGCGCACCCGACCCCAGCGGTTTTTCCCATGAGTGGTGGGCCCACAGGATGGATGGATGGGAGGCACCACGTAGCTTCTTCGGGCTGTGCCCGACCGGGCTCCGTGGCAAACCCGGCCACCAGGCGCTCGCTGTCGGGCCCTCCCTCTGGGCCTGGCTCCAGACGGGGGCCCCGGGCTTCCTCCGGGCAGGGTCTCTCCTTTCCTTTTCCTTTCTTTAGTACAAACATTTCCTCTTAAATGTAGTGGAGTAGAAATATCTCAACACAGTACGCAAGCATAGCACTTTATATTTAGGTAATTTCCACAATATATCTGGAAGCACAAAACAATAATAATAATAATAATAATAATAATAATAATAATAATAATAATAATAATAATAATAATAATAATAATAATAATAATAATGATGATAATATTAATAACCTAATTATAGCTTTATTTATATAGCACATTTGATATATGCAGCCTTAATGAATTAAAATCCAGTGCAGGGTAAATAAAACGGGCTTAATATGCTCGGTTCTCCTCGTCTTTGTCAAAGTCTAGTGGCAGAGTTCTGAATAAACTGAATATTTTCTATCATGTAGGCCGTTGAAGAGGGCTTTAGAATAGTCCAATGAAAGCATGAATGCATTTCTGCTTTGTCAAGAACAACCTTATATTGGAAACATTTCTCCTCAGGTGGAAGAATGCTGAGATGTCATCTTTTTTAGAATATTCTAAACAACAAATACAACAAAGGTATCCAACTGGAATGTAACCAGGGACGTTGCAGTTATTGTGTACTCTGCAAAGGTAACATACACAAGATAGCTAGGGGCACGTTATGAATCTAGTTTGTTATCTCCAGGTGCCACTTTGGGGCCGTCACCTTGCATAGAGTATTTAACGGTATCTTGTCAGTAGCTTCTTTCATCATCAATAGAAGCAAGTGGCTTTACGCTGGCAGACAACTCAAGAAATTGACATAAAGAGGGACCAAATTAGCTCTTTTCCCCTCTCTCTGTCCCTCCATCCTCTCTTGAAAGTTTGATTGGCAGAACATCACTGAATATGAACACACACACACACACACACACTGTGCCTTGTATCTATCCCACACCACCCTCCTGTTATCTCTGTGGTACCGGCTGTATTTCCATATTTGGACCAGTGAATAATAATATGATTAGGGCCCTTTGGGAGGAGGATGGGCTTATTATTGTGTCAAGGCTCCTGAGTCTAAACTGACAGGGTTATGGCAACACACACACACACACACACACACACACACACACACACACACACACACACACACACACACACACACACACACACACACACACACACACACACACACACACACACAGGCTCCCTGTTCTTCTGTTTTTATCCTCTGGCTATAATACAGATTAACACCAATGGGATTGAGTGTTTTATTATTATTCTTTTTTTATTATTTACAACCAACAGTCATAGACGCTAGCGCCCATAAACAAAGTTTCTTTCTATGTGTGTGTGTGTGTGTGTGTGCGTGTGTGTGTTTGTGTGTGTGCAGCCAGAAAGGGATTTTAGTTTACGTTTTCCTCATTTGTTTGTATGTATATATGTGTGTGTGTTCATTTTCAGTTTGTGTAAGTTAATAAATGCAAAGTTTAATGTGACGAACGCCTGCAGTGAAGAATTGCATACATTTTCTAGTATTTTGTGTGTATCTCTGTATATAGATTATGTTCGTTTATCTGTGTTTGTATGTGTGCCTGTGTGTGTGCGTGTGTGCGCCTGTGTGTGTGTGTGTGTGTGTGTGTTTGTCTTCTGAAAAAACTGAGAACTTAAAGATATCACACTAATCAGAGATGACCTGGATAAAAGTAATGAGAAAAATCCATGATAAAAGTCGAGTCAAAGAAGATAAGTTCAATGTGTTTGGGAGGGAAATCTGTAGATGGAAAGATACGGCCAATTTATCCCTGCCTACCAACCTAAAAACTGAATATATGGCAGTAGTTAAAGAGCAGTGGATTGGACAGCATTATATTAGGTGAGTGTGTTCTGGCAATTAATTCATATTCAGTTTTTACACATTTGCTACTACTGGTTGAGTCTATATAAACGATTAGCAACTATAAAACACTACTTATATTGAAGTCAAAGGCACAACACTGTACATAAGAATTTAAAGGGACAGTTTGGATGTTTTAAAGTGGAGTTAAATTGGTTACTTATCCAAAGTCAGTGTTACTTAGCTTCTCTGTGCCGCTACTCTTGCTGACCGTCATCTACTGGAGGTAACACACTAACTATGGGTAAGTACCTCATACAACGCCACTTCAAAACTATCCTATAAGGATGGAAGTCAGCTATGTGTCATTAAGAGCAATGGGGTATCAAAGATCTGATCAAATTATTTCTGCCATGAGGCAAATAATGATATAAAGTTAGTTGAAACTATTTAGAACTTTATATATGTAGTCAGCAGCTTAATTATATACATATACAGTTTCCTCACTCTGCTGTCTTTACACGGCAGCTCTATGTTTGTTGCCACTCATTACAGAGTTGCTGAGCTGTTGATTAAAATAAATATTTTACTATCACAACTTTGTCAGACAAAATAAACATGAATACACATTAATGGCAGCAGCTGTGCTGTGAGATCCAGGGTTGGCAGAGAAGATGTGAGGCAACAATAGGGTGTCATTTAAATACAGCCAGAAAAGCCATTCTCCCAATCGCTCGGTTTGGCTGGGCAGCCAGCTCCTAGAAAGAGTCCTGGTTTGTTCCAAACTTCTTCTATTTAAGAATTATGGAGACCACAGTGCTCTTTGGAACCTTCAATACAGCAGAACATTTTTTTGTAGCCTTCCCCAGATCTGTGCATACCTGTCAACCCTCCCGTTTTTAATATTTTCCCGTAATTATCCCGTATAAAAAAAAGCCTAATTAAAAAAAAGTGTAAAGTGGCCTCCGATAGAGCAGGTGGAAGTATTATGTTTAACATGAGCTGAAATACATTATCCTCCAGTAAACACACAGAAGAAAACAGGAACAATAACACAGAAGAAGAAGACGAAAACATATGGATGAGAGTCACAGTGAACGGGAGATAGATGGAGACGCAGTTGTACCTGCCAAACAAGTGGGAGGAGACCTTCCCTTATTTAATAAAAAGCAGAGTCGGGCAAACTCATGCTTTTTGTAAAGTTTGCCATTCAGATTTTAGCTTTGCACACGACGGAAAAAGCGATGTTCATCAGCAAGACAAATCGTCCAAGCACAAGCACAAGCACGCCAAGAGACACAAAAACACACACTGTCAATGACTTCATGTGTGACAAGAACTGTTTCGGAGGCAGACCAAGTGACCAAAGCTGAGGGAAAGATGTCAATGCTTTGCGCCAAAAATAATGTAGCCTTCAGCTTCTGCGATGATTTCAGTCGCAGTGTAGCGGACATGTTTCCCGACTCTGCCATCGCAAGGAAGTCCTCGTCGGGGAAAACAAAAGCAACACAACTCATCAATCATCAAATAAATTGATGATAATAACTAATAAATAAAATACATACATCTTATAAACATATATTTACAAGTAATACATACTTTAAATAAACATGTATTTCCTGAATGTATATAGGCCTACCGTATATGTGTTCACATTTACATTATATGGGTGGGGGCTGGGTGGCTGAGAGCTGTTAAGCTGTATGGACGGAGTCCACCAGAACATTTTGAAATTCCAATGTTGACAGGTATGGATCTGTGCCTCAACACAATGCTGTCTCTGAGCTGTGCAGGCAGTTCCTTCCACCTCATGACTTGGCTTTTGCTCTGAAATGCATTGTCAGCTGCAAAATGTTTTTCTCCAAATCATGTCCAACCCATTGAATTTACCACAGGTGGACTCACATTATGGTGTAGAAACATCTCAAAGATGATCAAGAGAAATGGGAAATTCCAACTGTCATAGCGAAGGGTCTGAATACTTATGTCGATGTTCAATTTCAGGCTCTTCTTTTTAATACATTTGCTTAATTTGGTGATGAGGGAAATTTAGAATTTTAGTACATAACAACATAACAAAATGTTCAAAAGTTTGGAATCATCTGTTTTCTTCAATAGTGGATGAAAACTGTATGATTCAGACACCAAATGTATTATTTACATCGAAAAGTTCTGGCCCCAAAGACGAACAATTAAATTATTCAAACTTCCCCAAAAGAAGAACAATTAAATGATTCCATTTAGTCAATGTCCCCACAGTGCTGCATGACAGGGGAGAACACTGTTTCAAACATCTTTTCTCCCACATATCCTTCAATTTCAGGCCATTTCTTTGGGTCTACTCAGTGGTGGATTGAATATTTAATTTAAACTGTGATTTCAGTCCACAGTATATTTAGTTGATTTTCCTTGATCCAATTCCAAATATTATCCTGGTAATTCCAGCTTGGTATAGACATTATTGTGCTCTTGACACTGTAACAGGAACCTGGTTCAATTCAAATCTGCACACATTTGGGTGCTAAGCTTCCAGTTTGTTTCACTAATGACTGCCGATTTCTTCTTTTCTTATTCAACTGCTGCTCAGAGGAGTCTGTGTTTCTTTTAACTCTTTCAGTTGTCAGTCTGATGGAACCATTGTACAGCTTTTTGTTCTCCATGTATAAAACAAACCCTTCATACATGACTTTCTACAACCTAAAATCCTAAAACACCATTAAAGTAATATAGAGCAGTCCTCTCAGCCACCTGACTGGACCCAATCAAGCTTTGAGGCAAATCATTACAAACTTTGGAACAGCATTGTTAATATTTTTGTTTTCTGGATTTCTAAGTCTTCTATGGTAACAGAGTTAAATGAAGAAATATATAATATATATTTTAAGAGTTGTTATTGCTGCAGGTCGTCCCACAACTTTACAGCTGTGTCAATCTCCTGGATACCCAAGGCCATTTTTATGTCAATATTTATAATGAAATTTGATCTATTCTAAATCCTGCCCACAAAGTTTTGATTGGTAAATAGTATGGGCCAAACAGCCATTATGTTGCAAGCTCTGCTGTAGCCTTCTCCTTTGCTGTTGTATGCGACTATAAAATGGTAAAAAAATTAATTTTTAAATGTACCCTGTGAAAGGACTTGTTCCACTATTAGAATGTAATCAATTCGGTCCGATAACATTTGGAACGTCTGGAAGAGCCACACTACTGAATTATTTTATCCCTGTTCAAGTTAGCGTAGGGCTTAACCGGAAGTAGACCGGCGGAAGTCTCTCGCTCACATGCTCAAAAGTAGCTTGAAGCAGTGAGATGGCCAACAAGAAGTGCTGTATGTGTCATGACTCTGGATTTGTGTTCCTGTTTTATTTTGTAGAGTTCACCTCCCTTGTGTTTACTTCCTGTCTTTGTGTGGTTTCCCACCATCGTCAGCGTCTGCCCCGCCCCTGATTGTTTTCACCTGTTGCCACTCACCTCTTGTATAAATTGTCCTGTCTCCCCTTGTCGTGTGTCAGTTCGTCTGGTCATATCCTTGTGAGATCATGCGCAACTACCAGTGTTCCATGAAGTGTGCTTTTCAGAGAAATTTGTATATCCTCCTTGTGAGCGTTTTGAGTTGTTATTTTGTTGTCCTCCGCAGACCTTTGCGACAGGACCCCCCCAATGCCCTCATTGGAGGCGTCGACCTCGACCACAAACTGGCATAGAGGATCCGGGATGGTGAGAATGGGAACCTTCTTTCTCGAGTCCGGTGTCGGCCAATTGGCTACCGCACTGATCTTGGCAGGATCCATCTGAATCTGGTTCGCCGTGACGATGTACCCTAGGAAGGACACATGATTCTGCGTGGAACTCACATTTTTCCACCTTGACGTATAACTGATGTTCTAGTAGTCTCTGTAACACCTGACGAACAAGGTTAGTATGAGTGCCTGAGTCTGGGGAAAAAATCAAAATGTCAAGGTACACAGATACGAATACATTCAGGAATTCCCTCAGAACCTCATTTATAAAGGCCTGGAACACTGCTGGAGCATTGCATAGTCCAAAAGGCATCACTTGATACTCATAGTGGCCACTGGGTGTATTGAATCCTTTTTTGTTTTCCACTCATCTCCCTCTCTTATCCTAACCAAATGATAGGCGTTTCTTAAGTCCAACTTGGTGAACACTTTAGCTGACTGAAGTAGTTCAAAGGCAGATGAGATGAGTGGCAAAGGTTCAGCAGTTCCTAGGATTTGCTCATTTCTACAGGCGATTCATTCGGAATTTCAATTCGGTTGCAGCCCCGTTGCATGTGCTTACCTCCTCAAAGGTCCTCTTCAGATGGACCCCCCCCAGGCCGACACTGCCTTCCAGAGCCTCAAGGAGAGGTTCACCACAGCTCCCATTCTCACCATCCCGGATTCTCTATGCCAGTTTGTGGTCGAGGTCGACGCCTCCAATGAGGGCATTGGGGGGGGGGGGGGTCCTGTCGCAAAGGTCTGCGGAGGACAACAAACTAACTCAAAACGCTCACAAGGAGGATATACAAATTTCCCTGAAAAGCACACTTCATGGAACACTGGTAGTTGCGCATGATCTCACAAGGATATGACCAGACGAACTGACACACGACAAGGGGAGACAGGACAATTTATACAAGAGGTGAGTGGGAACAGGTGAAAACAATCAGGGGCAGGGCAGACGCTGACGATGGTGGGAAACCACACAAAGACGGGAAGTAAACACAAGACATGACACAAGGGAGGTGAACTCTACAAAATAAAACAGGAACACAAATCCAGAGTCATGACAGTATGTACTGTACATGTGGAATCATTCCTCAACGACCCGGCCTGTTCTGATTAATAAATGCATTTTAATATTTTATTAACGATAATACCCTCCTGTTTTCCTAATATTACTGTGAATTGAACATTATTATTAGTAGTATTATTAATAAATATATATCTTACATATAAAACACAATCCCAGTACATTTTCAATTTATGATTAGAGTTTTTATGTACCTTTGTATTACAGTAGATGTGACCTTTGACCCCTTTATTCTTTGAATGGATGAAAAAAAAAACTGTTGATGTAAAGTCAAATATTTTTATTATGTAGGAAAACTAAAGGCATTCATACAGTTAGCAACAGTTGGATCAGACTAGTCATTCGAACACGGGGCCAGTCCGACCGTCAATCATCATGAGGCCACAAACGGCAATGAAATATCAAGACATTGAAATTAACGTCAAGTGTCAGTCTGCATGATAAAAATCACCTTTGTCTGCACTCTAAATCTCTCCTCTCATTCTGTATTAATACCAAAAGTTAGTGTTGCATTATGCATCATGGTGCAATATTTTTCCTAATCAGTGTAGCATTGTATGTCTGTCAGTTTCCACTTGACAATAGAAGTGCTTTCTGAACTGCTGGTTTTACTTTCATCTCAGCCCCTTTCCAATTATTATTCAACTAAGCAAAGAACCTGTGTGCAGGGCATGGTTGTTACACGTGTCATATCAATCATCCATACATGCCCTGCAGCAAGAAAATCCCTGCCTGCCATCATTCCAGACCGACGGCTGAGGACTTAATCACAGCCTCCTTTTATAAACCGAACGCCTTGGGGAAATTCGGATATTGGAGTTACAATATTGTCAGAAAAAATTAGATAATTAAAAAAAAGCATTCTTCAGAAGAAACGAGCCACGGTAGTATGTATTCTTGACAATTATTTATGAGTTTCACATACTTCAGCTGATTGCATTTTATCTCATACCATGTTTATTTGCTGTAAATACCTTGTGAGGTCTTCTGTTTTAGTTTTAATGCACTGGTGAGTCAATTAGTTGGTACTTTTGAGGGCATACATGCGCCTACGAATGTGATGCACCCCAGAGAGCCTCTTTGATAGCCCAGCCACTGGCCTGAACTCTATTCTCCTCCTCCTCCTCCCCTCCCTCCTCTGCTCCCCTGATCCACAGACGGATGGAAACATTGAAGAGGAGGAGGAGGAGGAGGAAGGGGAAGGGGGAGATCAAACACATGGCAATCTAAAAAGAGAGGAAGAAATCCAATTAACGACAGAAGAAGAAGGAAATGTATGCAATCAGATGATTTCCTCACCAAAGGCAACTGTATAACAGGCTCTAAGACTCGTTGTTTATGCATCACAGGAAAGAAATAAAAGTCAGTGGAGAGAGGCACAGCGAGGGGAAATAACTCCATGGGTAATTGGGCTTTAAAGTAACTGAACAGTCATTTCCACTTTAGAGTAAGAAAGCAGAATGTTTTGCTCATTTCTCATCAGGGAAAATAAACAAAGATCATTTTATGTAAGTTAACTTAAAAGTAACATTTTCAACAAGATATTGTAGCGAAAATATTTCACTTCAGTAATTATGCATTCATTGATCTCACATAACAGTAATACACATAACAGAAATTAAATGCAGACATCAAGCCAACAACATAAACGAGGAATAAGACTCTAAAACTAATCACAAGCAGGTCTAAACAAATGAGTATTGAGATGCTTTTTAAAAGGTGTCTACATATCTTAAGTCCAATGGGAGAGAGTTTCAAAGTTCAGAAGCCCCAACCTCACAAGCACAGTCTCCTTTAGTCTTGAGCCTGAAGCGAAGAACAACCAACTAATCCTGATCAGAGGACCTCAGATCTCCACTGGTGATATATGTCTGCAGTAGCAAGAATCACAAGATTCACAAGAATCTTAAAATGAATTTCAAATCAAATCAAATTTATTTGTATAGCCCAATATCACAAATTATACATTTGTCTCAGTGTGCTTTACAGACTGTACAGGTTACGACACCCTCTGTCCTTAGACCCTCGCATCGCACAAGGAAAAACTTCCTAAAAGAAACCACATAATTAAAGGGGGAAAAAATGGAAGAAACCTCTTCTGAGGAGAGATCCCTCTCCCAGGACGGACAGACTTGCAATAGATGTCGTGTGTACAGAATAAACAACATAGTACAAATACAACATTGGACAGAAATGATGTTGTGTTGAAAAAGAGAAAGTTTGGATGAATCCAGGAAAATGTCAAAAAGGCTTCCCGGTGTCCAGCAGGACCAGGGCAGCAGGCACAGCCACGATTCCTGATCCTGACGTAAACAGAAACTCCGGATGATGAGTTAGTAACATACATTTACATAAATGCACACAGATAGAGAGGGAGAAGAGAGGAGGGAGGACAGAGGAAGAGAAGGAAGAGAGCAGGGAGGTGTCCCCCAGCAGTCTAAGCCTATAGCAGCATAACTAGGGGCTGATCCAAGGCAAACCCGAGCCAGCCCTAACTATAAGCTTTATCAAAAAGGAAAGTCTTTAGCCTACTGTTAAATGTGGAGAGGGTGTCTGCCTCCCGAACACAAACTGGAAGCTGGTTCCACTGGAGAGGAGCTTGATAGCTGAAGGCTCTGGCTCCCATTGTACTCTTAGAGACTCTAGGAACCACAAGTAACCCTGCAGTCTGGGAGCGTAATGCTCTAGTTATTTTATAAGGTACTATGAGATCTTTAAGATATGCTGGAGCCTGACCATTAATTGATTTGTAAGTCAGGAGAAGGATTTTGAATTCTATTCTGTATTTTACCGGGAGCCAATGCAGAGCAGTTAATACAGGAGTAATATGATCCCGTTTCCTTGTTCTTGTCAATACACGTGCCGCTGCATTTTGGATCAACTGAAGAGTCTTAAGCGACTTTTTGGGACAACCTGATAACAATGAGTTGCAGTAATCCAGCCTTGAAGTAACAGATGCATGGACTAGTTTTTCTACATCATTTTGAGACAGGATGTGTCTTATTTTTGCAATGTTACGTAGATGAAAGAAGGCAGTCCTTGAGATTTGTTTTATGTGGGAGTTAAAAGACAGATCCTGATCAAAGATGACGTCAAGATTCCTTTACAGTGGTGCTGGAGGCCAAATTAATGCCATCCAGAGCTTCTATGTCATTAGAAAATGCGTTTCGGAGGCGTTTAGGGCCAAGCATAATAACTTCAGTTTTGTATGTTTAACATCAAAAAGTTGCTACATATCCAAGTTTTTATGTCCTTAAGGCATGCTTGAAGTTTAGCCAATTGATTGGTTTCGTCTGGTTTAATTTATAGATATAATTGAGTATCATCCGCATAACAATGAAAGTTTATAGAGTGGTTCCTTAAAATATTGCCCAAAGGAAGCATATATAAGGTGAATAGAATCGGTCCAAGTACAGAACCCTGTGGAACTCCAAGATTTATCGTTAACACATACAAATTGAGATCACTCAGATAAATAGGACTTGAACCAGCTTAGTGCGGTTCCTTTTATGCCAACAAAATGTTCCAGTCTCTGTAGTAGAATATCATGATCAACAGTGTCGAAAGCAGCACTGAGGTCTAACAAGACAAGAACAGAGACAAGTCCTTTGTCTGATGCCAATAGAAGGTCATTGGTAACTTTCACCAGCGCCGTCTCTGTGCTATGATAAACTCTAAATCCAGATTGAAAAACCTCAAATAAACTATTATTATGTAAAAAATCACATAACTGTTTTGCAACTGCTTTCTCAAGGATCTTAGCGAGAAAGGGAAGGTTAGATATCGGCCTATAGTTGGCTAAAACCTATGGATCAAGACTAGGCTTTTTAAGAAGTGGTTTTATTACAGCTACTTTAAAGGATTGTGGTACGTAGCCAGATAATAGAGACAGGTTGATCATGTTTAATAACGAGGTGTTAATTAAGGGTAAAACTTCTTTAAACAGTTTAGTTGGAATCGGGTCTAAAAGACAGGTTGATGGCTTAGACGATGAGATTGTTGAAGTTAGTTGGTTAAGGTTGATTGGAGTAAAACAGTCTAGATATATTTCAGGAGTTACTAATGTTTTTGAAATTCCGGAGGTTGAAGTTAAGTCATTACCAATTGAGGTCAGGAGGAGATTAATTTTGTCTCTAATAATTATGATTTTATCGTTAAAGAAGCTCATGAAGTCGTCACTACTGAGAGATATAGGAATAGAAGGCTCTGTATCTGTTTTAAGGACTAAACTTGATAAAAATTCTGAGAATTCAGATAGAAATTCAGAATACAGACCAGTAGGGC
Source organism: Cottoperca gobio (assembly GCF_900634415.1). Taxonomy (NCBI): domain Eukaryota; kingdom Metazoa; phylum Chordata; class Actinopteri; order Perciformes; family Bovichtidae; genus Cottoperca; species Cottoperca gobio. Next base: position 23,583,605 of record NC_041364.1, read on the forward strand.
GGTACACAGTAACAAATAAAACTGGCTTTATTGTTTTCCATGTTGGGTTTGAGAGCGTAAGAACAAGACTTTCAAAAAAAAAAAAGGCTTTGCAGCGGTGGTGTTTATTTTAATTAGGTTTTCATGTATAACTCCTCTTCTGTTAACCATAGATTTTATTAATTTCAGTGGTCATGGGGCAGACACAGTCACTACGGGGATTTGAGTGGGTGACTGCCAGGAAAGAAGCACAGAGAAGTTTGTAAGACTCTGTCTCCTGGTCTCAACTCTGGGTTGTCATGGATTAGGTCCACTAATAAACTTTGTAATATTATTGGATATGGGATCCAAAGTAGGATGGATGGCATCACTCCTAATCAGACCAAGTCTTCCCCAGAAAGTCCGCCAATTGTCTACGAAGCCCACATCATTATCTGGACACCAACATGAGAGCCAGCGACGGAATGATGACATGCGGCTAAACATGTCATCATTCAAAAGTTTTGACAGAGGACCAGAGAGAACTACGGAGTCCGACATTGTTTTGGCAAATGTACACACCGACTCCACATTAACTTTAGTAAATTCCGATTGACGCAAACGCGTGTCATTACCGCCGACGTGAATAACAATCTTACTGTATTTACGTTTAGCCTTAGCCAGCAGTTTCAAATGTGCTTCTATGTCGCCCGCTCTGGCCCCAGGAATACACGTGACTGTCATCACTGGTGTCTCAAAATGAACGTATCTCAAAATTGAGCTACAGATAACCAGAGTTGGCTTCTCAGCTGGTGTGTCACTGAGTGGGGAGAGCCTGTTAGAAACAGCAAGCGGTTGGTGGTGAACCGTGGCCTTCTGATAACACTTCTTTCGGACAGTCACCCAGTCTCCCGGCTCCTCGGGCACTACCGGGGGACAGCTAATAGGAGATACCACTGGTCGACCCGCACCGACTATAGGGGCTTACTAACAGCTACAGTTGCTAACCGCTGACTAACCATGGTGCAGAGCCGCTCATCTATCCCTCTAAAACTCGCCTCCAACCCTGCGTATAAACTACATTTAATACACATACCATTATCACTAAAGGAGGTAAAGCAATAGCTAAACATGAAACACACCGAGCATGACAGAGCAGAAGAGGGTCATCGCTAGCTGCCGAGCTGCAGCAGCTAACGTTAGCAGAGCCGAACGGAGCGTAAAGAATTGAGGATTTAGCGAGAGTCGCTAAGAGAAGGAGGATAAGGAGAGAGTTGGAAGTGCTTAGGAAGTACAAGTATAGGTTTAGATAGATGACAGGTAATTAGCCGATGTGATCAAGAATATAATAACATTAAGTGGGTTAGGCTGGAGCTGCCGAAGTATGCTACCAACAACACAGAAACATTAACAACCGGAAATGACGCGCTTACCGTAAACACAGACCGTATATCATCAATCTGATGGGAAGCCAGTGTAAAGAAATCTAAATTGGAGTGTCCTTGCAAAGAAACAAAATTGTAATCATATTATTATTCTAATATCTTATATGAATGGTTATGATCTCTTTGATAAATTTCAATTGGGTTTTAGTGCAGGTCAGCACAGAAACCGCACTCTCAGCAGCTGACTGTGGTCAACGCATGATATCACTCCTGTTAGATCGGTCCGTGTTGTTGTTCATGGTATTGATAATTGAATAATTATTGGTGATTGAACGTCTTAAATATTGGGTGGGCATATCAAGTTTGGTTTAAAAAAATATACAGTTCCACTGGGATCCATTCTCGGGCCCTTGCTATTTTCCATTTAAATGCTACCATTTTGTCATATTATAAAAAATTGATATCAGTTACCAATTATATGCCGATGAGACACAATTATATCTTTACTTTGACACTAATGACACCAAATAATTAACCAAACTTCACCTGTGCATTGCATATATCAATAACTGGATGATGTAAAACGTTGTACAGTAAAACAAAATCTGAGATTATTATCATAGGCCCAGAATCATATTTCTTACCATCTTGGTCTCCTCTTGTCTGACATTACTAACTCTTGCAGAAAACCTCAGTATTATCTTTGATAACCACTTTAACTTCGACCATCATATTTATTCTGTCGTCCAATCATGTTTTTTCCAATTAAGAAAATGTTCAAAAATATGTTAATTTTGAAACCAAGAATTTAGAAACAGTGATTCATGCATAATGTCTTTCTGATTAGATTACGTATGACAAAACCTTGTTAAACTTCAGCTGATTCGTACGTAGCCAGAATCGAACACAACACATCGGTTATACAATACTTTATTTGGCTTCCAGTCTGTTTTTGGGTGGATTTTGAAAAATGTAATGATCACTTTTAAGGCTTGTAGGGTGTTAGCTCCAGATTATATAGTTTACCTCATTTGAGCCTAAATACAACCTTAGATCCTCTGGTATAAACCTTTCTGCTTGGGCCCCTCAGTTGTGGAATGACATGCCAGAGATCAGGAAAGGTAACACATTGTCTTCTTTAAACTCACTTTTAAAACTCACTATTTAAGACTTGCTTTTTTATTTTATTTTATTTTACTCAACTTTTTCAATTTTCAATAAAGAATTGGCTTAAACTGTATGACGTGGGATTGTATACACTCAAGTCATTTCAGGGTGATAAAATAGCTGAAAGCAACAGGGTGTTAATACAAAGAGGGAAAGAAAAGAGAGGAAGGAAGAAGGAATCCCAGGAGAGGAGGAGGGTATCTGTTCATTTTGAGTTGCAGTGCCCTTCAGTGTCCTCATCTACTAGCCTTTCAATGCCTCCCCCTGGAGACTTGTACAGAGGCTGTGCTTGTGTGTGCGTGTATGTCTGAGCAATAATACAAGACCACATTTATATTTCATCAGAGTGAAATATGTCACTGCTTGTCTCTTTGTGCAACTGTGTATGTTAGTCAGGGTAGTATAATATGTTAACACATATTGAATAGCTCCTTTCCATACAGTTAGGATACCCATGCTGAGCTGCGCCATTGTCAACCACAATCAGTGCTTGCAATGTGTGTGTGGCATGTTTCCGTGCAACTGAATGGCATGGCGAATGTCTTAGTGTACCTCGATAATGTGTTGGAGGTGTACGTGATCAAACACTCTGTGAAGAGCACTCGTTAACTGCAGCATTAAATCAGACCAGCACACTGTGACTGTTTCCCTTTTGAGAATCCTCTTGATCTGCTATCAAAAACTGCTGTCCGTATCTTTTTGTGTAAACTCCTTTGTATTGAGCAATAGCTATTTGCATTAACCCAGGGGTTGGCAACCTTTACAATCAAAAGAGTCATTTTACCACCTCTTCCACCAAATAAAATGTGTCTGGAGCCGCAACACATATTTAATAACACAGCTTAAGTTGCATATACTATATATAGTTATTCTATATTTGTTGCATTTATGAAATTACAGAAATACAAAGGAAACTGTTGAGATTATATTGTTATTAGGACAACACCAAACTCTTTTAGCGGTATCAACTCAATTATTTCTTCCTGCACCACATCAGAGTTCACATACCTGCATAACGGCGCTGTCTGTTCAACATCATTTACATCACTTGACTCATCACAAGCGATTGAATATGCTTCAGCTGAATTGATGTCCTCAATTTGCTGTTTGGTGATGTGTGTTGCCATTTTAATGACCCTGTTCTTGACGGTCTTTGCAGAGAGAGACATATCTCAAATTTTCTGAACAATTTCATCTTTGTTTTTGAAGTCCAAAAATAGATGCTCTGATATTTTTAAGAATGCTTTCATGTATTCTCCATCTGTGAACGGCTGTCCACGCCATACTATCTCCTCAGCGGCCACAAAACTAGCAGCAGTAGATGAGTTTGAAGACTTCATCCATTTCTTGAAAGAATATTTGCTCTGCTCCGCTTTCAGCAGAAGTTCAGAAATCGCTTTTTTTTCGAGCATCTCAAGCTTGGTACTTTTCGGCAAATGCTGTGTGTCTGTTCTTGAAATGTCTTTCGACATTCATTTTTTTGTTGTTAGCTAATTTCTCGCCACATATCAAGCAGACTGGTAAACCAGCATCGTTGGCGGTAAAAGCAAATGTATCTGTCCACGCAGAATTAAACTCTCTTTTTTCATTTCCTGTAGCTGCTACAGCATAAAAGCCTCCCTGTGGTTTGCCAATATAAAGCTTTTAATGTTAAGAAACCACAACAAATGATCGGCCAATGCATCTACCAAGACCTTGGTGGCGGTGGCCTAGTGGTACAGCTTCCAAATACAACACCAGATGAGTTCAGCGAGTTCAACACCAGGGCTGCCCTCATTGTGACCCTGAGCAAGGTACTTAACCCTGAGTTGCTCCAAGGGTCTTTCACTGTAAGTCACTCTGGATAAGAGTGTCTGCTAAATGGCCTGTAATATAAAAGACCTTGGGAAAAAGCATTTTAACGGCCAGTGTACAACAAAGCTTCTTTCCCCAGATGAAATTGGCAGACGCTGGAAAGGCACTGGGCCCTGAAAACGCCTCACTGAGATGCTTTGGTTGCGTCTGGTTGCTATGATACCGAATATCTGGAAGTAAAAATGTCGGTAGTACACGCTTTGGATGAAGCACGTAGGAACCTGTTGGCCTATGTGGATTCGTCATCGTTTGGTTAATTGGATGTTTGGGTAAAAAGTGACTGTGACAAGCAGTGTTTTATGATTAGCACTGTCATGTGCATTATTCACTTTTACAACGACTGTGTACGTATACTACTGTTACTCTATTTTATTCTATTTAATTATTGTGTACTCGCCACTTTACTTTCTTGTTCTTTTGCTGTAACAACGTAAATTTCCCCGTTGTGAGACTAATAAAGGATTTCTGATTCTGATTCTGATTTACCCAAACTTAAATAGTTTTCAACTCTCGGCCACCAGGGAAATAAGTAATATCTTAAATATGCGGCTCTCCAATTGCAAATAATTTTAAAGATACGCTTGCTTCAGGAAAAAGCTTTTTGGTGGACACAAAGCGTTTGTCACAAATATTGACATATCCTGTTATGTTCCCTGTTTTTATGCATGTTAGAAGCGGGGCTTGGATCCTCCTCTTTGGTCCAAACTGAAATATCACCATCAGGTCAGAGTTTCAGTTCAAATACTTTTGTTTATGACAAATGATCTGCAAAACTAATGTAATCCCTCTCAACCTCAGCTGCACTTTGTTAGCACCCTGACATACACTGTTTGTCTTGCTACCATCTTGTTTGCATTATCCCTTTCATTATACACCTAAGCAGGTTATTGTATCCATCCAGATATAGTACAGTACATTCTTAAATACTATAATCTACTCATTCTAGTGCTTTTGTTCTTATTGCGAGCTACTTTCACTCAACACTTTCCGTACCAATATGTCACATTAAAGCACTCCAGTGGCTCAAATAGCACAATCCCTCTCTTTACTGGTAGGGTTTTGATTTGAAACATTTGTACCGCACAACAGAACCGCAGAACAGTAACAAAAACGTATTTTCTGTTAAACTCAAAGCAGCATAAAGAAATGTTGAGTATGACATGAATGTGGCTGAACTGATGGTAGTAATAGTGTTGAACAATACACTTTGCTGATAGGCTTTTTTCTCTGGGAACATGCGCACGCACAAGCAAACGCACATGCACACGCACACGCACACACACACACACACACACACACACGGATGGTTACATAAGTGTCCATGTAAAAAGTAGAAAGAGGCTGTAATCAAAACATGGAGTTAATGAAGGCCGACACAGCAGCTCGACCATCAGAATACTGTACTGATCTACAGAGAGAGAGAGAGCTCCACAGATCTACAGTGAATTGTCAGAGCTGCTCCACTGTCAAGATGCAATGGGACATTAAAACATGGCTATAAAGAGCTTTATTGACAGGCATCAGATGAGGGAGTGGACAAAAATAAAGCTCAACACTCATGTCAGCAATATGACTCAACGTGATGAAAAGGTTTCTCTCACGTGGATTTAGGTTGGCCTCTCGGATCATTGTAATGTCTAGTGGGGATTAAGTGCTCGGGCCTCAGTGACAGATGCTCCATGATGAAAAGATACTAAATGCAAAAGGTTTGTTATAGTGGAAAATAAGAGCATGATGAAAAGATTCAGAATTGTTCAGTAGCATGGTTTGTCAAAAATTATAATTGTTTCAGACAGGCATATAAACAGAGTATAATCAGTAACTACAAAGGTTAGAGCAGTTGGGTTGTAAGTAGACGGGTATTCATTTGACGGGAGGAAATTCTGGAAATACGGAATGTTCGCCATTATTTTAAGATTTTGAATTAATTTTATGGCCAAAAATTGTAGATATCTGAACAGTATGTGGACATTATACCCATATGCAGCCTGGTTCCTAAAAATAACATTTCCATACAACAAAACTGCATTGTCAATAAAGTTACGAGGGAAATTTATTTTGTTTCGGATTACGTTTGCTCACTGGAGTGGAATTTAGATTTGAAATGCAAGTACAAGAAAAACAACAATACGTTTTCACTTTACTTTTTTAGAATTCAGATGAGGATATGCCACAGTGGAAAAGAATCAGACGATGGCAGATGTTGTAAACCAACAGATGAGAGAAAAATAACATTATATCAGACTGCCATGCGAGGAAAAGCTTCAAAAGGTTTTTGCAAAAAAAAAAAAAAAGAATCAACAATGTCACATTTGTGTCATGAACCTTGTATCTCTGTGAAATCTAGATAAAACAGGTTTTCAGTGACAGATGTCCCCAAGATGAAAAGAGTCATGAAAAGACATGGGTTATGCAGAACTTCAATATGATTTTGATTTTGATGAAACATGCCAGCTCAGGATAGTAAAATAATAATACAGAGGAAAAAGGATGGGAAGGAAGCATGAGAGATGTGTTTGAGGATTGGAGAGCATGTCTTTGATTATGTCAGATCATTGACATTTTCTTTTTTTGTGGCTGCAATACTTTGAATTAGAAAGTAAGAATCTATTTTAAGGATTAAGAGAAATGTTAATAACTATTGTGTGATTGTATGATGTATGATGAACTACTTTGCATATTTTTATTTTTCAGTTTTTGTGTTCATGTGTTTTTGTTAATGTGAGTATGTATTTCTGTTATTTTAGTAAGTACATTTTTTGTTTAACTCCACTTCCTGTCAAGTTTACAGACCCTGATCCTTCTTTTTTTAGCTCAATGTATTAGTGGAGTTAACAGCTTTTCAAGTATCATTTATTACATTTAGTGTGCCATCAAATGGATTAGTGTTTTGCACTCAGTACAGGTCACTGACTGTCACATCCTCTCATTATCACATCCACACTTCTATGCTTGCCCAAAAACATTTGTACACACACTCAGTGCATGGTCACACACAAACACACACACACACACACACACACACACACGCACACTGACACCATCCATTAGAGGCAGACAGGTGACAGCAGGCAGTGGTGGCATACTGTGACAAGAATGACACCTTCTTTAATCACACACACACACACACACACACACACACACACACACACACACACACACACACACACACACACACACACATCTATACTCTGTAAAAAGGACAAAACAAAAAAAAACTAAAAGGAAGAGGTGCGAGGAGGAAGGGTGAGGGAGGGCAGAGGAGAGCAGTGGATGGAGAGAGGAGGTGACATATTACAGTGACTTAGACGAGGGGTGAGGAGATAAAAATGGCTCAGCAGAGCCGAGAGGCGACAAATGAGAAGACAAGGTACTAAACAAAAGAGGACATGGGAATTTCCTGCTGGAGAAGGCAGGGTGAGACAAGAGAAGACAAGTGGAAGCCGGGCGGAGAAGAAGACGCCATATGATTCACCTCTTCCCCAGTGAAACGTACCAGATGTTCAGCTGTCAGGTGTTATGAACCTGTCTGCTCCGACTGTGTCCTCTGTCATCTGCTGCAAGGGACAAAGTCAGCAGCCGGCTCGCAACTTTTCTCCTGTCTCTTCTTTTTATGTTTTCATCATCTTGACATCTTTTATGTTCTCCTCTCTTCTGCCCTGCTGCCCTTAGAGGTTGTTCGCTTCCTCCTTTACTTTCATTCTCTTCTGCAATGTTTACCGAAGCTAAAAAAGGAAAGGACCTAACTTTTGGTGCCGCAGGCTTCTTTTCTCGTAGGATTTGTTGGACAGATTTTTTATGAACAAGATTGAAGTCCAATCTGTGATTTTAGGATATTTTTTTTTTTGTTTCATAATTTGCATCTGAGATATATTTATCAACATATGAGAGCAGGTATTTCTAGCCTTTTCGCCTCCTCAGCACTCATCTAGAATATATGTGAAGCACAGCCACCTGGTCTCACCTCTCACATTTCCTCTCCCGCACATACTTCCTGTCTCACCCGGTGGGACTATGAGGGCAACCTGTCTTCACTCTCCAACAACCTCTCCTGACCTTGCCTCATCATTTCCTGTCCTGTATCCCCTACGCTCTCTCGTTAGTCTTCTCCATGCCACACATGCACACGCATATGACACTTTACTCACACATGGGGGCAGCAGTTGTAAACAACACACATACATAGTGATGAATATCTATCTTGCTTACTTCTGTTCTTGTATTCTCTCACATATTATATATTAATACTGAGTTGGAGGCTTTCCAAGAAGATGTAAGCATTCTGTAATGGCCTCACTTGGCTCTGTTTTTCCTCTAGTGTTTTTCTGTAGACAGAATCTCTTCATTTGTTAACACAAGACTTTTATTCTGAAATATTTGCAGGACATGTGAAAGTGCAATGACTTGTTATGCAACAATACTTTAACGTATGAATAAAATAACCCTGTTGCAGGTCTCATCCAAGCTCGTGAGCTTTGGCCACCAATGTGTCGATGGTCAAATATCAAGACTGGACAGATAACATGACAACAGCTCCGTGGCTCTGTCAGGTAGTGGTTAGCAAACAAATCGTTCTTTTTGAAAAAACACTCAAAGAGTAACGAGTGAACCAAAATAACCAAAAGAGTCGTTCATTTGTCGTTAGTTGAGTGAACGACATGAGTGATTTTAAAGAACCGGTCTTCTCATCACTAATGTCTCACATTGTCTTGCGAGTTTGTTTTAAAAAATGTGTAGGCCCCCTAGTGGCCAAATATGGAATATGCAGTTTTGAATATTGCATAAATCTCCGTCTTGTGTTTAATTATTCCTAGTAAATGTGTTTACTTGCTGATTGATGTATTTGCAATAACTGCTTCACCCTACGCACATTGGTGAATAAGAATTGCTGCCAAAAATGGACTCCAGGGGGTTCTCTCCATTTATGATACAGATAGTTGTGAAGTTATGCATTAACCATATCTATGTAATATGCATGTCTAATGTGGATGTATGGGCCTGTTCCTTTTACCTGTCTTAGTACCAGCTTTAATGTACTAGTGTTTGCCCAGCCAGTAATTTTTTGTGTGTTTTCCCAAGTGTGTGTGTGAGTGTACAGGATGCACCAGTGTTACAGGTAATGAAACACTCCTCAAGACCCTCACACTAGAAGGCTGTGCCTGCGTATGCACACACAAGCAAATATGAGGGTGAGAGGAGCAAGAGGAAGAGTCAACAGAGTTTTCTCTCCAGGTTAACACTCACACTCCGTCAGATCACTGTGGTCATCGCAAGGAGGAAGGAAAAAGTTGTTCAGACAAACTTTTAATCATGGAACCATATGCTCTCACAAAATGTGTCCACAAAGTTGTGTGCAAGGACAAAGTCTGCCAGATGTTCTACATCTTGCTCCTTAAAAGCAATATGAAAAAAAAGACGTTTTAATAAATGATTTAACACTGGATTGTCGGGTGTCGGACATTTTGTCCATCGCTTACAGGAGGAAAAGATGGAAGTTTGGTCGTCGCTGAAGTTAACGTCAACAACAATCTTTTCCAAACCTCAACCAAGTAATTTTGTTGCCTAAACCTAAACTCCCTGTGAAAACAGAAGTTAATTTTGAAATGACACTACGCATGTATTGAGCGGAAATTGACACAAAACTGACGTGAAAAGGGGACCTGGAAATTCATGTAGTGTAGAGCCACTGAAAAAGCTTCCGTTTGTGACGAGTTGGGAGGGACAATGTGTTGGTACTGCACACTTTGAAAAGGCCAACACATTGAATCAGTACAGTACATTTCTGGCCCACTATCAACAAAACAGCAGATTTACAGGACTTTTACAGGGCTACTGTATTGGATTGCAATATGTTATGAGGCGCTTTAGTATTCTTGTCCCATTTATGATAACCATGGCAATATTTTAGTCAAAAAAGGATTACAGTTTGAAAAAGTAAACGTTTAAACATTATGTAACATTGTATACTTATATGTTATGTGTATGTGTATTTCAAATGATTTAGTTTTAGAGTAACATTCTCAAAGGATTTCACCCCAAAGCATACTAGTGTTGCTTTAAAACCATTCCATTTACTGGAGGCTGAAACCCAGTGTGAATGTGCGTGTGCGCGTGTGCGTGTGCGCGTGAGTGTGTGCACACCATTTAAGCAAGAACCTTTCTCAGACCTGATATGGTGTCTAATAGTATTCAAGCATGTTGATACGCATGTTCTGTATGATCAGATTAGATTTCCTTGCTTTAGGCTTGGTGTAAATGTGTTTGATTGTTTTTAGTTGTAGTGCACTGATTTTATTTGGTTTTGTTTGGATGTTTTCTGTGGGTTGATACATTTTTATTATTTTTAGTGACATGGTTTCTCTTATGTTGTGCTTATTCCTTTGTATAAATATTGTATTCATGGTTTTGAACCTTATTAGATTATAAAAGAGAGAAAAAAGAAGGTATCACAAGCAAAGCCATGATCAGTAAGATGCTGTGTGTCTAGAAAAAAAACACTTACAATAGCAACAGATGGTTTCAATCCATCACCCTCTGGGTTATTGGCCCAGCATGCGTTCACTGCACCACTGTGCTGCACCTCAAGAAGAACCACAAGTGCACACACAATCTCTCTTATGAAGCCAGTGACTTATCCATTAGGCCACTGCAGCTTCCCTGGCTTGCTTATTGAACATTTTATGTTATAATGAAAGGCCAACTTGTTGCCAGAAAGTCAATATCTAAATGTGTCTTTCTTCCCATCATGCTCCATAGCCTCTCAAATCGACATCGAGCAAAGAGATAGGTAAAGACATGGAGTGGGAAAGGAATTTGAAAATTATGAATTCATGTTCAGTAAATGCTAGCACTTGACTTATCCAGTACAAAGTCATCAAGCACATTTCTCCCAAAGAAATATGTGTGTGATTTATAATATGTAAGGGCTAATATATTCAACTCTTTTCAACTTTCCTTATATTTATGACAGAATGCAGGTGGATTATGAACTGTTTGTTTTCTGCTTTGAAGATGCTCTGTTATTTTTCAATGTAACGTACAGTGTTGTCATTGTTTTTGTTGGGCGGCGGTTGGTGCAAAGATCTGTTTGATGCCTATGAAACTTTAAAGGAAATAGAAATAGATATAAATTAAATAGACATGAAATAAAATAGTCAGAAATTACACAATTACCCTCCACAATAATCCTATCAACTGTGTAGTTGCAGGTGCAGAACAATAGCTTCAAATAAGACAAACAAACATTTTTTTTATTATTGGTCGGGGTGCAGTCGAAACAGGTGAGTTTTCAGTCTGTGACGGAAAGAGTGAAGACTATCTGCTGTGCAGACATCAATGGGGAGGTCATTCCACCATTTTGGAGCCAGGATAGCAAACAGGCGGTTTTGTTTGAGGGGAATCTGGGTCCCACTCGCAGTGAGGGAGGAGGGAGCCGATTGCCCGATAGTATGAGGGTTAAGCAGACTCCAAACTGATGTAAAAACTTGCTCAAAAAGCACAGGCACATGCATACACACACACACTGCACAGCACCCTTCAAACCAGCATATGTCAATTTGTGCACTCACACATCTGTCCACAGCAGGATACCACTTTATACTCCGCTGGATGCTCAGTTTCAAAGAGTCCACACACACGCACACGCACACACACCTCTCACAGCAGTTGCCCACTTTAATTTGTCCTGCACTCATTTATACTTCGTAATCACACACTTCCACTGGAGGGCATGATTTATTAATGCATTTCAAAGATAAATAATGTACATTTGCATTCCATATAGGGTTAGAGACAACTCTCATTGCATTCCTGTTACCGCTGCATTACCTAAATGGAATATTCCAGCCTCAGTCAGACGTGAGAAATAAAAATCTCCAGGAACTGCATAATCAGCTACATTGAATCTCTATTTACTTTCTTTTCAATAAATTATTACTTTTAACAGTAAACATGGAATATTATGAAAAGTATATTGTGTATCTTTCAATCAAGACATTTTCCAGTCAATTAATAATTGATTTTCTGTCCAAGCCAAACACAAATCATTTGTTTGATAGATTTGTGTTATGTAACTACACTCGTGCGTCATACTGGCATCACTGTGTGCGAGTGTACAATGTCTAAAATTACCTTCGGGCTTGCCGTCAGGGCTTGGTGAACTCCAAGAATCAACTGAAATCAATCCAAAATTCTTAACTTTTTATCTCCCCTCATTCTGTCTTTTTCTGCCTCTGATCTTCATCACTGTCTCTGAACTTCATCACTGTCTCTGAACTTGCTGTTTAACTTTGTCGTTTCACTTTACATCCGCTGTCACTTTCATCTGATCTCTGCCGTCTCCCTTTCAGATCCTAATTCACACATCAGGATTGAACTTGAGAGGGAGAGGTGAGAACTCATTCAAAATTCTCCAAAATGACTTTTAACTCTCCCACTAACTTTGAATCCTCCCTTTCCATCTTTATACCTCCTCCTCATTTCTCTGTATGCATGTTTTATTTGTATCTGTGGGGAAGCATGACTGTTAAAACAAACCATTGGCAAATAATTGGCTCACCTGGGAAAAAGCACGACAACTTTCTTTACATGCTGACGATACATTCATAGTAAGTGTAAGTATAACAGACCTTTCACAAACAATTTGACATTGCATTTGCTGAATTGAGGCACCTCAGATTTGATTTAGAGAGTTTTCTTTCTAAGGCAGATGGGCAAATAAAATTATATTATAGGAATAAAGCTGGATTTATAGTTGGGTATAGCATTAAGGGGTCATAGCTATGCCGTAGACGACACGACAGGTGATTTGCACCTCCAGAAAAATCTAACTCATGTTGGACGATGGTTGCTGATTAGATAGCATATGGCAACCCAGTCTCCTAGAAATAATGTTTATGCGCTACAAATATACTGCAAAAATGCAGTCTGGATAACATTTTTAATTAGCTTTAATGTATCTGCCAATGATGATACTGAATGTATCTACAAAACACTGACAATCTAAACACAGTTACTGTGAGGAATGTCACAAAAACACAATATGTCATGCTTGCACACAGTACATCCATCTAGAGTTGCAATGGTGATGTCAACAGGTGAAATTAAAAACTATGGCAGCTAGCTGTTTGCGTCAAGTATAAATACAATTCAAGTAGTCATTTTATGGGAGATTGTGGTGGTATGCATTTGTGTGCGAGTGTGCTTAAATTAATATCCCCCTCATGTGTTAGTGTGTCCTTAACCTAATTCCAACTTAGTCATTAAGTCATAAGCTTTGTATAAATTACAGAGTGGGCACAACAGCTGGTTGCATATGCATTTTTCCTTGCAGGATCCTTCTAATACAATCTGTTGTTTCAGAACGTAAAACACAGGAATCTCCTCATAATAATAAGGTTTTGGTACTGCACTAAATATTACATTAACCATGAACCTCTGCAGTCACTGATATGGAGAACACGGAAGCTAGAGTCCTAACATTACACCCCTCGCAACGATCATTATAGGAGAATTGATCCAAACTGCTTAATATATTCAACAGGTTTTGCCAGGCTCACTCTGAACCTTTCACTGCAGTGCTGCATGGCATTCGTATCTTACTCCTCTATCAGTGGAAACAATCGTATCAATTAGCCATTATGTCTTTAGAGCAATTCATAGAGCAAAGCACACTCTTTGTACCTAAGAGAACACTCGGTTTGTATCATTGTGTTTTGGCCCTAGGGTTTTATGAATGACTGCCCTGCAATGAATTGCAAGGTTTTTAAAGCTTAGAAAATTGCATATTGGAAACAAGGACACATGCTCCTCTTGAATATAAACAGTATTTTTTGAACAAAAGCTCTCATGTGAGGATTTGATCTCACACTTTTGATTAATGGAGATTGGAAAGAAGAATAAGCAATACTAATATGCAAATTGTATCCATGTTTCTGACTTTTTCTAATCTTTTGTGACATACTGGATCATTTTAACTCTTTAGGTCTCAAGCAATTATTTCAATGAAAACATAAGACGTTTAGGAGCGGAATCATACTTTAGTGGAACTGCTAACAACTCAGACATCTTTAACATGACAAGGGGCGTCAACCAGACTTCTGTTTAAATAATTACATAAAAAGTTTCTTCTAATAATCCTTTAGCTGTGTGTGAACATTATTAGTATGAGATAAACCTGTTTACTTGCACCATGTCTGTTTGAGATGAACCCACCAGCTCATGAATCCTTTTTTTTAAAGGAGTTTATATATTGATTTCCAAAAGGTCAAAAAATCTAAGATAAAGGATCATGATATGAACCCTCTTTTCCAACACAGAACACCACCGAACACACAAGAACAAAAATAAATATAATATATATATATATATATATTGTATTTTGTGTTCTTGTTCTCGTTGTTGTGTTGATGTTGATGCGCGTCTGAAGTGTATGTGGCAACCAATGTCTGGCCCGGTTTTTTGCAGTTTTGTACAGAACCGCTGATCAACATAACTTCACGCACTCGCTCGGGTCCTCAGCAACACACATGGCAAGTGAGGACTAGATCGGTCTGAGGGTTGGCGAGATAATCTAAACTCAGACACAACACACACTCATATACACACACACACATACCTTTTTCATTATAGTATGATGAGTTGTCAACAGTTGTAATAAAGACTTTTACCATATCTGTCTTTTATAACTGGAATAGCCTTGCTTCTTCTTATTCTAATTCTATTCATACCTTCTGCTTTTCTTCATTAGGAGTGTGTGTGTGTCTGTGTATGTGTGTGTAACCAAGTGTTAGCAGTGATAGATAAGGGTAAAGTGTCCAAAAGTTTTCATGTTAAAACCTTGCTTCAAATCTCCCATTCTGCTTCCACTGCTTCATTGTTGATCTCCGTTTTCCTGTCTTTAATACGCTCTGTATCTTAAATGTATCTCTTCTGCTTAACCTCTTCCACATCGCTCTTTTCTTTCTTTGTCTTGTTATGTCTCTCTTTGTACTTCTCCCTTTGATAATTTGCATGCCTCTTCCATCTGGCAGTGCCCCTCCACTTTTCTGTCTCTTTCGCGGTCTTCTTCACTTAATCTACCTCATACAAGCCACTTCACTTTTTATTCTGTTTAGCACTAACTTACCCATTTCCTGCTGTTGTTGCAGTCAAATTGTCATTTCCCCTTTTCTGTTCTTTCTCCAACTGTTTAGTCTTTTAGCTGCACCCTTTACATGTCCTGTTTGCCTGCTTATATTTTTGTCCATTCATCTTTGTATGTTGGTGTCCTCATTTTTTTCTAATGAACTGCAATGTGATTAATGGAAATAACTTGTGTAGACGAAAATTCACTTTTTACATTGAAAATGTAATGTTTCAAAGGTATATTTTGCTCATTATTTTAAAAAGTGGGCCAACACAATACAATTTCAAATACTGTTCAGCAAGGCTTAAGTCATTAGATGAGCTTTTCTTTTTCTTGACAACACAGCTAAGAAACATATTTTCTTACAATGTGTTTTTAACATTTTGACAATACATTTCCTGGTTAAAAGAAAACATAACTTAACACACAAAACAATTGTTTTAAAATAAGTTTATCTTATTTTGATATATAAACATAGTAAAAGATAAACACCTAAGCTGAAAGAAACAACAACATTTCACAACAACCACAGCTCTTCATTCCCAGTACATTCACATGTATATACCTTCAACACCATCTGGGTACCGATTGGAGAAGGAATGTAGTTCATTAGAAGTGTCTTCAGTGGAGTACGGTAGGTCCTATGTACATGATTGAAGTGTATCAACTGATGGTCAGGATCATTTGAAGCATCAGTAATTGAAGAGCAAATAATATCCCAGAATTCAATGTCCATTTCAATGTGTTGTTCAAGGTCATTGGTCAATAATGGGGATAGCTTTGTAATATGCAGTCTGAAAATCAGAATAGAGCTTGGAAACCAGTTCTTTAGTTTGACCTTTGGAAACTAAAATTGAGTGCATGGGATGAAGGACAAGATGATACTAACCAGATCATCAAAGGTACAGACACTTTGGCCCACTTTGTCAGCCAAAACATGAATACCTTTGTGTGCAGGATGAAAAAGAAAATAACTGATAACCTTACTTGTAAAGATTTAGAGAGATGAGCCCATCTACTAAGATCTGACAAAGTTTTGTAGATGCACTGGAAGTTTATAGTAGCTAAGATCTAGAAAAAAATATATATTTTTAAATGCTTAAAGCTGGAGTGTGGAACCTTTGTCTCCCCCCTCTGGCAGAGAGAATAATTACACAAACACTTTAGCGTGCTAAATGACGTCTACCTGCAGGTGAGCTCACTAAATCTGTTCCAGAAAATCTTCTTGAATACTTCTCAGGATTTTCTGCCATACTTCTGCCATAGTCCTGTCTGCTGCTTTGTTGATATGGCCTCTCCCCCCTTATTGTCCACTTTAGCTTTGGCTAGTTGACATAAAACACATCATGCAAAAGACACCAGACACTATAATTCCAAAATACAGAGAGCTTTCCCTGGCGGCGATAGATTTAATCAGCTTTGTGTAAACATGTTTGGCAAGGACGTGAATATAATAGACGTTCATTTATATGTCCCACACTCCAGCTTTAACATATGGGATACTAACTCTGATCCCTGTTGAAAGGGAATAGAGATCTAGAGGAATTCAGTGTAACAAGTATGGTAACCAGACAGGAAGCTAAATTCTGCAAATGTTTTACAAGGAATTTAAACAGTTGCTTTTTTGACAAACAACCACATGTCGTCTGCATAAAGAAAAATGGAGTTAGTGGTTTTACTGAAAGCGATTGGGATGATACACTGGTGTTGGCTAATTATTTGCGCAAGACGCCTTAATGCTCTCTGCCTGATTTCAACATTCATGATGCTCTGCTGATGCACTTTTGCATTTTTCTGGCTCCAAGCCATACAGCTGATGAAAAATACTTAGAGACAAAACAGCCTAGGACTATAAATGTATATTGCACTATCCCCTCAATATATTAGGATGAGATGGGGGGACAAAGAAAAAAAATGCATTAATGGAGAGAGAGAACTATGAGAAAATAGGATTAGAAGAATAGAGAAAGAACAAAAGAGAGAGAGTGATGAACATTGAAAAAAAGAGAATGAAACAGAAATAGTTCTGTTAAAGTGCAGCTTTAGATTAATGGCTAGTCTTCCATTACGCAAGATAGACACTTTTTGGCTCTTGGTCTTAACGAGGGAGGGTTGTTAATCACCGTGGCTACAGATGAGACAATAGCATTGATATGACATTGAGCGTCCGAACATTTGCCCATATAGGAGCCAATCCCCAGGGACAGGAGCCAAGTGCCCCAGAGAATCACTTAAGCAGTTAAACAGTAAGCACACACAGATTGCAGAAGATGGCCCCTGCTGAGAGAGTGCATGTGTGTTTGTGTACTCAGGAGTTTTTATAAAGACTGAAGAAGAGGACATTTTGTCACTCCTTACTTCTTTCCACTTCATGTTTAATATGTTTGGAAATGTGGTTATTTGCTATCTTTGAGAGTATAAGATAAGATATGATATAAGTGGGAGATGAGAAGATCTATTAAAAAAATTCCATGTCTGTATTAAATATGGTTGGAATCAGGACATGACTGTAACTGTACGATCAAGACAGAAGGGAGGTGGGACTCAATTGCACGACACAGAGGGAGATAAATATTGAATGGAAATAATCTTTACTGAAAACTTTGCAGTTGCTATGGTACACGCATAGACAGTTGAACATACAAAGTATCAAGGGGTAATCCAGGAGCAGAGTCGGGTCACGGAAACAGGTTTGGTACACGGGCAGATACTCAGCGTAACAGCACAGCAGACAAGGATCAGGCAAGGGAAAAATCGAGTCACGGAAACAAGGTCGAGGAGGCCGGGGAATCAAACGCTTGGGAAACAGGAAACTAGGAAGACGGGACTAATCCTGGAACTCTTGACATTGAAGTACGAAGACGAACTGGCAACGAGAGACAAACAAAACAGACTCTATATACACACCAAGAAGTGAGAAGGAACGAGAAACAGGTGAGGACACTAACGAACAGATTGGGAACACCTGGGTGTAGGAAATAGAAACAACAGACACTACAACTGCCTGGCCAGCTCGACAATCGGGGCTGGTGTTCTCAGCCATCTATGTACTCTTGTGTGTGGTTCCGAGACTCTGGCATATTGCATATCGCCTATTGTATTCTTTGTTCTGTATCTTGGACTAGGATTGTTTTTGGCTCGTCAATTTGTTTAAATATGTTGCTGTAATTATCTCGTATTTTTAACCTTTCAAAAAAAAAAGAAGGCCTAATTAAAAAAAGTGTACAGTGGCCTCCGGTAAAGCAGGTGGCAGTATTACGTTTAACATGAGCTGAAAAACGTTATCCGCCAGTAAACACACAGAAGAAGAAAACAGGAAGAATAACACAGACAAAGACGAAAGCATATGGATGAGAGTCACAGTGAACGGGAGATAGTTGGAGACGCAGTTGTACCTGCCAAACAAGTTAAAACTTTATGCAAGTACCTGTCAAATGAGAGGAGACCTTCCCTTATTTATTAAAAAGAGTCGGGCAAAATCATGCTTTTTGTAAAGTGTGCCATTCAGATATTAGCATCGCACATGGCGGAATAGGCGATGTTCGCCAGCATGAAAAAGCGTCCAAGCACAAGTCAAGAGGCACAAAAACATACACTGTCAATGTGTGACAAGAACTGTTTCAGAGGCAAACCAAGTGACCTAACTCACTGAGGTAAAGATGTCGATGCTTTGCGCCAAAGATAATGTATCCTTCAACTTCTGCGATGATTTCAGTCGCAGTGTAGCGGACATGTTTCCCGACTGACATCGCAAGGAAGTCCTCGTCAGGGTAAACAAAAGCCACACAACTTATTATCATCAAATAAGCCAAATGATGATATTAACTAATAAATAAAGTACTACATACTTTACATAAACATGTATTTCCTGAATGTATATACCCGTCCTTTATATGTTTACATTTACATTACATGGGTAGGGGCTGTGTGGCTGAGAGCTGTCAAAATATGGGCGGAGTCCGCCAAAAAATTTCCCTTATTTTGAAATTCCAATGTTGACAGGTATGAACTGTACTGAAAGCCATAACTTGAGTTTGAGTCCTTTGTGGAAGCCATCTTGTCCCAGTGCTTTAAGAGGAAGCAGCCTCAGCTGCAGTCATTATATGTGGAGTATGAGGAGGCAGGCTCTATGAGGTGATTGGTTAAATGATGTGTGAGGTATTGGCAGCTAATAGAGTTAAAATACTAAAAGATTCAGTATTTAAGTTAACATGTTAAAGAATGAACGGAGGCCTTTTTGTTATAATAAAGATGATATTAAACGATGTATACTTGTTAAACCTTGTAAACTCTCTGTTCTAGAGTACCGACCTGATAGGCCAGTTTGAGCTGAGAAGGCGGGCTCTGTGACTATATATGTGACTGGAATTAGAGTGAAGGGGGTTGTTTTTCTTTGTTTGTTTTGAAAGAGCAGCACCAGCACAGTTTTGAGGAGATAGAACGTTTTGTTTCTTTGATTCATGTTATTTGTTAGTTTTTTTTGGAAAACCTCTCTGCCAGCGTAATGTTTTCTTCCTGTTACATTTGATCACGCCACCCTGCACCTCACCTTACAACAGTGGTTCTCAACCTTTTTTGGTCCAGCACCTCCCTATCCATTATTCAGGTCCCAAATAAAATGTAGGCTAATTTTCTCTCCTAGATTTTAATGTTGATTATTATATTGTTTTGTATTATTATTATTATTATTATTATTATTATTATTATTATTATTATTATTATTATTGTATTATATTGTATTATTCTGATTATTATTCTTAGTATTTATTATTTATATTACATATTGATTATATTAATTATGTATTTAAATTCTTAGGCTGCTATATTATGTTATTATTAGGGCTATCAAATTACCGCATTCATTTCAATTAATTAATCACAGAAAAAATAACACGGCAAAAAAATTAACGCAGACTAATCGCGCTCTTAGATGCCCCCCCCCCCTTGACTCTTTACATCACCGACGCAGTGCGGCCACAGCATCCTCGTCATCATGATGGAAGTGGATGAGAAAACGCTACTTCGCCCAGTGAATGGAAAGTTTACATTTAATAAACGCCCTGATGGAACTGTAGATAGGAGCACTGTTCTGTGCAATTCCTGCAGAAAAGAATGTTCATATCATCACAGTACTTCTAGCCTGACATATCATCTCAGAGCAAAGCACTTAGCAGCTAGCTCGGAGCTAGCTAGCACCAAGGTGAGCGACCAGCCTCGTCAAAGCACTCTCGATCAGGCATTCAGAAGCAGAATTAGTAAATCTACCTCTGACAGATTAACCAACTCAATCGCGAGATGGATTGCAATGGACTGCAGGCCAATTTTGGTGGTAGAGGACAGAGGGTTAACGGAGGTTTTAAGGATAGCGTAACATAGTGCAAAAGAAAAGAGCAGCCTTGACATCTGAGAATGTAAACAAGCTAGTTTGTCTCAGCGACTGGCTGAGGGAGGAGTGAGAGGTATTGTGAGGCCGATGGGTCCGTTAAGTTACACTGCATGTTGATAAATGAAACTGTTATGGCCTATGTTGCCATAGGAGACTTTTGCTTGGTTTTGTTAATTTTGTTATACAAGAGATTGTTTATTGTACAATGACAAAGATGTTATGCTATCTTGTGGCAAACAAGATATTGGTATTGAAATAAAAGACATGTTGACCAGTTTATAATGCCTACTCATTGATTCGCTCATCTTCCAACCAACCCCCAACCGCCCCGTCGCATGGAAAGTGTTAAAAAAATGTAATGGTAAGAAGTTTGAGATTCAAACTTTAATTGATGTTGAACACAGCAGCAGATCCGAAATGCGAAACAATTTGCACTCTTAAGTGTTCCAACGGAAGACGAGCAGCCATCAAAGGAACAAGTCTGAGGTGCGCGTCTTGTTGTATTTAAAAAAATATATATATAGCGTCAAATCACAACTCACTTTTCACATTGAACAACCATCCATCCCGAGGTCGGGTCGCGGGGGTAGCAGCTCCAGTAGAGAACCCCAAACTTCCCTTCTCCGGTTCACATCCGCCAGCTCCAACTGGGGGATCCCGAGGCATTCCCAGGCCAGTGTGGAGATATAATCTTTCCACCGAGTCCTAGGTCTTTCCCGGGGTCTCCTCCCAGCTGTAACGTGCCTAGGGAGGCACCCAGGTGGCATACTTACTAGATGCCCGAACAAAGGAGCAGCGGCTCTACTCCGAGTCTCTCACGAATGGCTGAGCTTCTCACCCTATTTCTAAGGGAGACGCCTGAGAAAACCCATTTTGGCCCGGGATCTTGTTCTTTCAGTCATGACTCAGCCTTCATGACCATAGTTAAGGGTAGGAACGCCTTCTGGCTCGCTTTCTTTTCGTCACAACAGTGCGGTAACGCGAATGCAATAACGCCCCCGCTGCTCCGATTCTCCGACCAATCTCTCGCTCCATCGTCCCCTCCCTCGCGAAACATTGAACAGGTGCTCATTTATTAAATAAACTAAACGCTTATGTTATTTATCTAATTTATGTGCATGTTTCCGTGTTTACTGCGCTACTTTGCGCATTCACATTCTATCCTCTGCTCTGTTTTGCACACACACGCAAATGTTAGCTCTGCTGCTACGAGCAGCCAGAGTGCAGCTCGTTTTCTGCTGGTCCAAGTCCTGACCAGAGCGTTAGTGCTTTACCATTAATTAAAAAATTGAGACATTCCCATTAATTTCCCCTTTCTTTCATGCTGCGCAAAAAACGTAACTTTTTTTTATCCTTTTATCTTTCTGTTTTATCGTTCCATGTTTTTAAGTTACGCTCTGGAGAGGGCTGCTTTTTGGGCCAAACTCCGCCCTAGAGCATTAACTTTATCCAAACACACTCGTCCTTTCAGCTTATCCAGTTTGGCATGTTTCATGCTGTAATGACGCTCGAGAGCCTTTTTCATCACCGCAAGCGCGTCCGCACAAACTAGGCACACTGGCCTTTTACTTCCACAAAGAAATAATCGTTTGTCCATTTCTCCTGGAAAGTGCGACATTCTGCATCCACCTTTCTCTTTTTTACACTCGCCATGTTGTGTTCGCTGATATCAATGACCGTCTTGTTGAATTTGTTTTTGTTTTGAGTTGATTTTTTGCGTGTTTATGAATTGCTTTGAGGGCCATATCAAATGGTCTCGCGGCTCGTACACGGTCCAGAGGTTCCCCACCCCTACTATAAAGCAAACGCCCCCCTAAAACAGATAAACGCCCCCCCTTTCAAACATATTGCTTCTGTCCCCGTTGAGAGCCCCTGCCTTACAACAATGTATGTATGTCCAACAAAAAAAAATAGAGAAAGAAACCTACCGACACGTCAAAAGCTTCTAAATGAACACGTTTCGTCCAGATCAACCCATCCAGAAACAAAAATGTACTCCCACCTAGATCCAAAAATGGGCAAACAGGTTATCTTCGGTGGAGCTGAGGCATGCCTGACTATCGACCTGTGACTTCACCCACCTATCCCTCAAAGTGGTTAACCCCTTAATTATGCAAAACTTTAAGCCATAACATAAATTAAGCTAGTAAGTTGTATAAACATTTTCTGCTTTTTAATTTAATTTAATTGTTTTATATTGTTGCTAGGCAATTACCAAATGAGAACAATGAAAACCACTTGAAACCACCAACATTTCAAGTACGGCACTAATTTACCTCCAGGACTGCTGTTTTCTATTCAGATCAAAGTAACTACCGTTGGTAAAGTCATATAGCCCCGAGTATCCGACAACAGTCCCTACAGAAGGCCCACCACTTTATTCAACTGATTGGACAAATAGGAAAAACACTGATGACGTTGAGCATTTTTTCGCTCTGAGTTAAAGATTTTCAACAAAACGCAAGGCGTATAGAGCAGGGAAAATGTGAGTCGCTCAGCAATGCAAAAGAAGTGAGCAAAATGCTTCATTCTCATTGAAAACAATTACAAAAGCCACCTCGAGATGCTAAAACGCGCTCCATCTGTTGAGGCCTTAATCATCTTTTGAGACCTGAAATGTATCTTGCGAGCCAGAGAATGGTAACCACAGGGATTAAACAATATAGACACGTGTTAGTTTAATTTATCAATTTTAGGGGTGTTGTAGGCTAGCTTTTTTGCCCTGCTCACAGTCTCTACCCAAAAATGTGCTTTTATTTATATGCTTAGATTAAAGTTGGAATAAGATTTCTAAATATATTTGAGGGACATTCAGGTAATGGTAAAATTGGTATGTGTTGGAGTTAGGTTAAAGTAGTAGGAAATTAATGTTATCAATAAAGGTGCTCACAAGTAGAGTTATATAACGTGTTTGAGGAGGGTGAAACCATATTTCGGATCATTTTGCATTCAGCATGCAGGGCTTTGTGTCCCAGAGGGGAAAAATGGCAAAGTGACCCCCATAGTGAATGACCAGGAGCCAGGCTTCAGGTGACTTCATCTGACGTCACAAAATGGCCACCTAGGGAAGCTTTGACACCAAATGAATGGATGCGGACAATACCTGGCTCCACCAACAAAACTGAGAAGTCATTATCATCATTCTCCCTCTTTGTTGTCCTTGCATGACCTTACAAAAGGCAGTGTGAGTCACATTTAGCAATACAAAAGATTTAATTACCTTCATGTTTTATTTAAAGGAAGTGCAAGTGTATTTCAAAAAGCAGATGAATGTTTGAAGACGTTCTGTCATGTTAGGGGTTAAATACTTTACAGCCTCTCCATCTTCAGTGTGTTTCAATGTTGAACCCACATCATGTTCTAGAAGAAAGAGGGCAGGTTGTACAGTAGGTGTTCATTTATTATTTATCTTCCTGATTTCCTGAGATATCCAGTTATCAGATTTCCGAGTACAGAGCCAGTGATTTGCTCCAGACTTATACCTACAGGCAAACCTCAAAACCTAGTAAAGACACACATTTTTCACTTTTTATTTTGAGAAGTGATGGCCTATTTCAATGGCAAAATAAAAAAACAAGAATCAACAGAAGAAAGTTAATTTGTAGTTCTAATCATATTTAGGGTGTTTTTACACACTTTTTTTTGTCTCTCACACAACGTTATTTCTCTCTCTTACAGCGTCCATTACAATTTCATGCAAATAGCAGATTATGCAAATTAGGCGATGACGTCATTTAGCAACTTTTAAGACAGCCAATAGCTACTTTCCTTACTGAGGAGTTGGCAACACTGCAGATATGTTGTTCTCAAGTGGCGTCTTAACTTGTTTGGTTTCAAATTCTTACAAGCTAGTATTTTCAAACACACAACACGCTGTGGTCTCTCCTCGTTACCCACCGTTTAACTGGTGAAGCTGAAGGCGATATATGCCTCATCATATTTTCTTGTCTTGACTTTTACTTGGGAAGCTGGTGCATTTGTTGAACATTCATATTCTGCTTGTTTAGCTGGGAGCCCTGTCACATACTTGTCCATGTTATGCAAGCAGGGCTCAATTATGCCTCATTAATTTGCCTTGTCGCGCCCGCTCTGCAATAGCTCTGTGCCCCCCCGCCCCAGGGGTGCGCCCCCCACTTTGGGAACCACTGGGTTAAGTTACAGAACGTTAGCGGCAATGCTAGCTAAGCTAGCTGGTAGAAGCTGCTGTACAACTCATAGCTTGGTTTGCCGGCATCCGACCTAAGTTACAGCCTTAAAAGTAGAGTATTAACCTTAACTTGCAACTTTAAATGTTCATTTGTATTTTACATAGATAATTTATAGTTTATATTATTTACACAAATGGACTAAGCTATGCACATTTAGACCCTGCTTGGTTTTCTGACAGTTGAATATCACTTAAAAGGTCCAGGGTAATCATATACATATATTATTTCTAATAGGTTTACTTATTCTACTTTTGTTTAGTGGTGTGTAGCTAAACTTACTCTAACAGTTTGAAGAAATCAAGAAATGACAAACAAAATTATATATGTATATATATTATGCCTCCTGAAAAATCGTTCATGTAAGATCTACTCTTTAGTATTCTAAAAAATAATTTTGAGTGATAACTTACATGAGGCACAAAGGTGTGGGGAACCTCCATTGCTTCCAGGAAGATGGCCCTGAACCTGCTCTTCATCATCCCAAAAGTATGCTCTATAATGGAGTGTGGCCAGGAGTGATGGCTGTTGAAGCGCTGGGCTCCCACACCTTGTAGAAGCCTTCCGTAGAAGGATAGAGGGAACTCCAGTACAGTGGGCTGTGGCAGAGCACTCTGGAGTCGTGGACTGACCCAGGCCATCCCCCTTGGGTGTCGATGAAGCGGCCCTGGTGGTCACAAAGAATGATTTCACAATAGAGCGGTAGGACATGTAATGTCGCTCTGTCTCCAATCTCTAAGTTTTAAGTCCAAAGTCTGTAACCTGTCTGGTATAGCCTTCTTTTGTGTCTGTGGAGACATTCTTCCATATGTCTAACACAGAAAGAAATAATACATTTACGGACTCAGCGTCTCAACATTAGCTTAGCTTAAAAGTTTAACCTACCTACACTTCCCTCTACTGCTACTCGGCTCTCTGTCCTGCTACCGAAGTTTGCCAGCTTCCACTCTCTACCGGTATCCTAGCTAGCCAACATAAGCCCTCCTGCTCTTCCAGCTGGGGTGGAGCCATCCCGGTGTGGTCAGTCCTGTTTGGATTTCTCTGGCCTACCTCCATTTCCGGTTAAGCTGCTGGTTCTGGAGCTGTGTGTACCGCATCCTCATCATGTTGTGCAGGACCAGGCATGTGGTGACAATGAACTTAACAGTGGAGGGGTAATGCTGCATGGTACTCAGCAGAACCTGGAAGCGGTTTGACAGGATGCCAAACGCATTCTCTACTATTCTCCTGGCACGAGAAAGCCTGTAGTTGAAGATCCTTTCTTCATTCGTCAAACCCCGCTGGCCATACGACTTAATCATGTACTTGCGTAGGGCGAAGGCATCGTCACCGAAACAGAAGTAGTGTACATCCGGGGTGTCTTTGGGCATAGGATCTGGGTCAGGGAAACCTATGGTACCATCTTTGGCGCCTTCCTTCAGCTCACACTCATTGTAAATCTGAGCGTCTGATGCTGATCACATACCTAATAATACGGAATAACAAAATAAGTTTTAAATCAAACAATAAATAAATATACAGTCACACCAAATATTTATCAATCATACATTTTGTGATTATATTGAAAATACCTACCACTGACATCTGCCCAGTCACCAAGTTTCACGAACATTCGGGTCAGTAGTTACACCCACGGAGTTTTGCATAAGTGCTATTTCCGAATTTGAGATTTGGTTAAACTTGAGCCATGAGAACAATGGAGTAGAATCCTTTGTAATTGAAGTACATGGACCCACTGCATGGAGTACACTGGCACGCAACGTAAGTAAGTGGGTAAGTTCCACTTGATGAGGAACTGGTCAGAAATGGCACGCCATTCATCAGGAGTGATGGGGCAACTCATCACCTCCAGGCTTTCGTAGATGATAGCCTGGTACACTTCTCGGACGACGAGTGAATGTGTGTTTTGAGGGACCCTCCAACCGAACTTCATCGAGGCATACTTGCTCACAGAGGCAAGGTGACGGAGAGTGAGGGCATGCTTCAGGCCAGGCTCGATCGGATCCCTGTACCAGGTATGTTGCTTTGTTATCCTTGGACCCACTCTGGCTAGCAGCCCGTCGAACATCTCGGGGGCATCCGCATGAAGTTGATGAAGGAGGCGTTGTCCTTGTTCCGGAGTTCCACCAGAAGCTGGTCGTATAAGCCAAACTGCCGTCACCTACCGATCCATGCTCTGGTCCAGATCCTCCTCCGATGCCCTCTTCTCCTCCTTCTCCTATTGACACGGAGCTGGAAAAGTGCCAATTGGTTCACAAGCTGCTGATGCTGGAGAACGGCTAGAATGTACTCTTATTGCAGTCTCTCAGCATCCTCCATGCTCTCTGATGATGGGTTGATGTGTTCATCAAGACGTTCTGTGAAGAATTGAGGATGAGCTACTCACAGGGACCCTTTATATACTCAAACCCCAATAAATCCCCAAAACGCTACCGGAACACTAGTTGTACTCTAGAAACACAGGTAATAAGTTAAGGCACTGTCACACATATCTGTATGGCGGAAACGTATACGAAAAATAGCTCCAAATACGTCCAACTTTTCATCGGATCGGAAAAGTGAACGTATACAGATATGCATGTCTAAACAATTGATAGCGTATCACTTACTTATACAAAACGTATCAGACGAATGCCCAACAAAGGCATAACGTAAAAAAAAATATGGCATATACAAAATATCGGCAACATGCTGGTGTACGTTTATATAAAGTAAGGCATAAGTAGCAAAAGGTAGGGGCCCGAACAGCTGGTGACGTAATAGGAAATCCAGGAAGACCGAATCATTTCGAAGACCGACTCATTTCGAAAACCGCTCGGTTCAGCCTTTGCGGTCTAAGGAGGACTCCGTTTCTGGGGAAGACCTGGTCTGATTAGGAGTGACGGCATCCATCCTACTTTGGATGGAGCAGATCTCATATCCAATAATATTACAAAGTTTATTAGTGGACCTAATCCATGACAACCCAGAGTTGAGACCAGGAGACAGAGTTGCAGTCTTACACACTTCTCTGTGCTTCTTTCCGGACAGTCACCCACTCAAATCCCCATAGTGACTGCCCCACTACCACTGAAATTAATCAAATCTATGCTTAACAGAAGAGGAGTTACACATGAAAACCTAATTAAAATAAACACCACTGCTGCAAAACTGCAACTAAATCAAAAAATTTAATGTGGGCTCTTAAACATCAGATCTTTATCAACGAAAGCTGGATTGGTAAATTATTTAATAACAGATAATAAGATTGTTTTTGTCTCACTGAAGTCTGGCTGAGACATGAGGAATATGTCAGTCTAAATGAATCCACTCCACCTGGTCATATTAATACTCACATTCATCGAGGTACTGGCCGAGGAGGTGGAGTTGCGGCCATATTGGACTCAAACCTCTTGATCAATCCTAAACCTAAACTAAACTCTAACTCTTTTGAAAGCCTTGTTCTTACGCTCTCAAACCCAACATGGAAAACAATAAAGCCAGTTTTATTTGTTACTGTGTACCGCCCTCCTGGTCCGTATTCTGAATTTCTATCTGTTAAGTTTAGTCCTTAAAACAGATAAAGTAATTATTGTAGGTGACTTTAATATTCCTGTGGATGTTGAAAGTGAGAGCCTTAATAATGCATTTACCTCAATATTAGATTCAATTGGGTTCAGTCAAAATGTACATGAACCAACTCACTGTTTAAACCACACTCTGGACCTTGTTCTGGGATATGGTGTTGAAATTGAAAGTCTATCAGTGTGTCCACATCATCCTCTTTTATCAGACCATTTTTTAATAACTTTTGAAGTCCTGTTACTGGACTACAAGCCAGTAGGTAAAATATCATACGCTCGATGTCTATCTGAAAGTGCTGTGACTAAATTTAAGGAAGTGATTCCATCAGCACTTAATTCAATACCAGAACTCAATAT
This sequence comes from Cottoperca gobio, assembly GCF_900634415.1. Classification (NCBI taxonomy): domain Eukaryota; kingdom Metazoa; phylum Chordata; class Actinopteri; order Perciformes; family Bovichtidae; genus Cottoperca; species Cottoperca gobio. Next base: position 23,612,605 of record NC_041364.1, read on the forward strand.
CAATATAATGGAGGACTCCAATGCTAACTTTAGTCCCTCCCAAATTAATCATCTTGTTGATGGCGCTGCAGCCTCACTGCGAATAACACTCGACTCTGTCGCTCCTCTAAAGAAGAAGATCATAAAACAGAAAAAGAATGCTCCATGGCTTAATTTACAAATCCGAAAACTAAAACAAAAGTTGAGAAATCTTGAAAGTAAAAGGTGTTCCATTAAATTGGAAGAATCTCGTTTAGTCTGGTTAGATCATCTTAAAACGTATAAGAAGGCTCTCCGTAATGCCAGAGCAACTTATTACTCTTCCTTAATAGAAGAAAATAAGAACAACCCCAGGTTTCTTTTCAGCACTGTAGCCAGGCTGACAGAGAGTCACAGCTCTACAGAGCCTTCTATTCCTATATCTCTCAGTAGTGACGACTTCATGAGCTTCTTTAACGATAATATTATAATTATTAGAGACAAAATTAATCTCCTCCTGCCCTCAATTGGTAATGACTTAACTTCAACCTCCGGAATTTCAAAAACATTAGTAACTCCTGAAATATATCTAGACTGTTTTACTCCAATCAACCTTAACCAACTAACTTCAACAATCTCATCGGCTAAGCCATCAACCTGTCTTTTTGACCCGATTCCAACTAAACTGTTTAAAGACGTTTTACCCTTAATTAACACCTCGTTATTAAATATGATCAACCTGTCTCTATTATCTGGCTACGTACCACAATCCTTTAAAATAGCTGTAATAAAACCACTTCTTAAAAAGCCTAGTCTTGATCCACAGGTTTTAGCCAACTATAGGCCGATATCAAACCTTCCCTTTCTCACTAAGATCCTTGAGAAAGCAGTTGCAAATCAGTAATGTGATTTTTTACATAATAATAGTTTATTTGAGGTTTTTCAATCTGGAATTAGAGTTCATCATAGCACAGAGACGGCACTGGTGAAAGTTACCAATGACCTTCTATTGGCATCAGACAAAGGACTTGTCTCTGTTCTTGTCTTGTTAGACCTAAGTGCTGCTTTCGACACTGTTGATCATGACATTCTACTACAGAGACTGGAACATTGTGTTGGCATAAAAGGAACCGCACTAAGCTGGTTCAAGTCCTATTTATCTGAGCGTTCTCAATTTGTATGTGTTAACTATAAATCCTCCATCGACAGCCAAAGTCAGTCTTGGAGTTCAGCAGGGTTCTGTACTTGGACCGATTCTATTCACCTTATATATGCTTCCTTTGGGCAATATTATAACGAACCCCTCTATAAACTTTCATTGTTATGCGGATGATACCCAATTATATCTATCAATTAAAACAGACGAAACCAATCAATTGGCTAAACTTCAAGCATGCCTTAAGGACATAAAAACCTTTTGATGTTAAACACAGACAAAACTGAAGTCATTATGCTTGGCCCTAAACGCCTCCAAAACGCATTTTCTAATGACATAGAAGCTCTGGGTGGCATTAATTTGGCCTCCAGCACCACTGTAAGGAATCTTGGCGTCATCTTTGATCAGGATCTGTCTTTTAACTCCCACATAAAACAAATCTCAAGGACTGCCTTCTTTCATCTACGTAACATTGCAAAAATAAGACACATCCTGTCTCAAAATGATGCAGAAAAACTAGTCCATGCATTTGTTACTTCAAGACTGGATTACTGCAACTCATTGTTATCAGGCTGTCCCAAAAAGTCCCTTAAGACTCTTCAGTTGATCCAAAATGCAGCGGCACGTGTATTGACAAGAACAAGACCAATGAGAGAAGACAACGCCCTTCTGAAGAGAATATAGCAAAATATTCATGATGTTTCTGTACCACTTTCACTTTTACCAACAGAAAGCTAACTGGCTCTTTATTGATTCGGACTGTGGACTTGGTGTGTTGAAAGTGCCCTCGGCTGAAAGTATTATTAAAATGCTGTCATCATCACTTTAAATAAATACTATCTTGATCATTTAGAAGTTTACTGGATTCATTTGAAAAGCAGTCATAGCACCCTCAGAGCTCCTAAACCCAACAGATGATACCAGCTTTTTGATAATACTCTCAGCTGAGGGCACTTTCTCCAACTCTAAGTCCACAGACCGAATTAATAAAAACCCAGTTAACTGTCTATTGGATTAGCAGAGAGTGGTACAAAAACAGCGTAAACATTTTGCTAAGTTCTCCTCAGAAGGGCGTAGTCTTCTCCCATTAGTCCACGTTGGCGCGGTCACGCCCCTTGGAGAGCAGCATTATGACGAGATGGTGGTAGACCTGTTCTATCTTAAAGGAGAAGTTTACCTAATGTGTTTCACATTCAATATTGTGTTCATTATACATTCAGTGCAGAAAATACATATTGTGCAGAAATACATATTGATTGAGGTAGACAAATACATATGATAGTCTTCAAGTGTGGATTAATACAATCAAGAGTTAATTACTTCACACCAGCCTTCCCTAAAGGTATTTTCAAGCTTCCCGCCATCTTTAGGTGATGAATCTTCCTGTTCTTCTAAGAGGCTTCCTAGCAAATATCTGCTTTTTTTTAAAATGAGACGTGAGTCTTGTTCAAAGATTTTGCAGGACACTTCAAAGTTATGTACTTCTGAGAGTAATTTAGCATCCACATATTTTAAAGGATCAGTCCGGTTTTCCCATGAACTGTTTAAAAGACTGTCTGAATGAAAATCTGGTACATATTCTTCCTCTGATGATGTCAATTGAACTTAGTTATTTGGAAAAGAAAAAGAAAAATGAATCACGACATTCAACCTTTCAGGTACATAACTTACCAATGGCAGGTTTTTAAGGTTTGTCTTCACGGGTCATAACAGGATTTGTTGTGACTTCATTTCCCGTCTCTTTGTAAAACAGAAAATAAAATGTTAATCCCATCTAGGATTACGAAGGTTTACTTGTTCCACACAAGATCAGTGTTGCCAACTCCTCAGTAAAGGAAAAGAAATATCGGCAATACGTTGATATAAATTAAGGGTAAGTTGTGATCGTTCGAAGGACGCAGACGATACGCCGAACATGCCAGACATACGGCCCTGTCATACAGTTCCATATGGCAGAAACATATGCCGGCGTATATGAAAAGTAGCTCAAAATTTTAAAAAAAGAGTCCAAATACGTCCAACTTTTCCACAGCGGTGTTGTAGCTGACGTATACATAACGAATACATAACAAATTATTATATGTATGTCAAACCTATTGATAGCATATTTAAAACGTATCAGAGCGTCTGGCCAACGGAGCTGGCATTTGCCATTTGGTTCACATCATGCTGATGCTGGAGAACGGCTAGAATGCTGAATGCTGTACTGTAGAAACACGTTTAATAAATTACTTCGTCGTCAGGCATAATCTTAACATAGGTTATGAATAGGTTATCGACTCGTTATCGCTGTAGGATTTACCGTCAGCCGACGTAGCCTATATCTAACGTACCTCTAACGTAGTCACGTAGGTATTGACGTAGATATTGTCAGAGTTCAATTTGGAAGACATAGAGGCTGCAGCGAATCAATCTAACAAACGTCTTGTTCAACAAAGCATTTATTAATACGATAAGATAAGGATGGGTGACCATCCTGTTTCACAAGTCTCCTCTCTACCCCGGTCAACAGAATGGTCCCGCCTACTGGTTACATCCGTGTATATATCATTTCTGGTCTTTGACGTAATCACGTCACATCCTACGGGGTCTTCGAACGACTCTGTCAGGGGCGCTCTCATATTACGCAGTCACAATATCAGTGATTATGATCACAATGAGTCACAATTATCCCTGATATAATAAGACATTTATGAGTGAGTTGAGCTTCTTACAAGTTTAAGTATGAGCTTTATTTAATACATATAGTACCTAACATTTCTTCCCATTAGCTATATAAATACGAGCACTTGTCAGTTACTACACAAGAGGATACATACAGTATATCTCAAAAGTGAGTACACCCTTTAGATTTTTGCAAATATTCTGTTATATCCTTTCAGGGGATAACATTATCCTACTGAAACTTTGATATAACTTAAAGTAGTCAGTGTGCTGCTTGAATAACAGTATAGATTTATTGTCCTTTGAAAATTACTCAGTACACAGCTGTTAATGTCTAAACAGCTGGCAACAAAAGTGAGTACACCCCATAGTGAACATGTCCTAATTGTGCCCAATGATGTTGTTTTCCCGCCCTGGTGTCATGTGACTCGTTAGTGTTACAAGGATTCAGGTGTAAGTGATAAGCAGGGCTGTTAAATTTGGTGTTTTGGGCACAATTCTCTCTGAATGCTGGACAACATGGCACCTCATGGCAAGGAACTCTCTGAGCGGCTGAAAAAAAGGATTATTGCGCTTCACAAAGATGGCCTTGGCTATAAGAAGATTGCCAACACCATGAAAATGAGTTGCAGCACAGTGGCTAAGATCATACAGCGGTTTTCCAGGACAGGTTCCACTCGGAACAGGCCTCGCCAGGGTCGACCAAAGAAGTTGAGTCCACGTGCTCAGCGTCATATCCAGAGGTTGGTTTCCAAAAATAGACGTGCGAGTGCTTCCAGCATTGCTGCAGAGGTTGCAGAAGTGGGATGTCAGCCTGTCAGTGCCCAGACCATACGCCGCACACTGCATCAAATCGGTTTGTATGGCCGTCGCCCCAGACAGAAGCCCCTTCTGAAACCGATGCATAAGAAAGCCCGCAAACAGTTTGCTGAAGACAATGAATCCAAGAACATGAGTTACTGGAACCATGTCCTGTGGTCTGATGAGACCAAAATAAACCTGTTTGGGTCAGATGGTGTCCGGCGTGTGTGGCGGCACCCTGGTGAGGAGTACCAAGACAAATGTGTTTTGCCTACAGTCAAGCATGGTGGTGGCAGCATCATGGTCTGGGGCTGCATGAGTGCTGCCGGCACTGGGGAGCTGCATTTCATTGAGGGACACATGAATTCCAATATATACTGTGACATCCTGCAGCAGAGCATGATCCCCTCTCTTCGGAAACTGGGCCGTAGGGCAGTTTTCCAACATGATAATGACCCTAAACACACCTCCAAGATGACAACGGCCTTGCTGAAGAAGCTGAAGGTTAAGGTGATGGACTGGCCAAGTATGTCTCCAGACCTAAACCCAATTGAGCACATGTGGGGCATCCTCAAGAGGAAGGTGGAGGAGTGCAAGGTGTCCAACATCCGTGCGCTCCGTGATGTCGTCGTGGAGGAGTGGAAGAAGATTCCAGAAGCAACCTGTGCAGCTCTGGTGAATTCCATGCCCAGGAGGGTTAAAGCAGTGCTAGATAACAATGGTGGTCACACAAAATATTGACACTTTGGGCACAATTTAGACATGTTCACTATGGGGTGTACTCACTTTTGTTGCCAGCTGTTTAGACATTAACAGCTGTGTACTGAGTAATTTTCAAAGGACAATAAATCTATACTGTTATTCAAGCAGCACACTGACTACTTTAAGTTATATCAAAGTTTCAGTAGGATAATGTTATCCCCTGAAAGGATATAACAGAATATTTGCAAAAATCTAAAGGGTGTACTCACTTTTGAGATATATTGTATATATTAGTTAATTATATCACAGTTTCAAGCCAGTACTGAAGCAGCCGGCAATGTAGATTTTATGCGGCGCTGGCTTGAACAGGTCATATGATCTGATCGCGCTGGCGTGACAGTCGACTCTGTGAAGTAAATTACTCCTGATTGTATTAATCCACACTTGAAAGACTATCATATGTATTTGTCTACCTCAATCAATATGTATTTCTGCACTATTATGTATTTTCTGCACTGAATGTATTACGAGCACAATATTGAATGTAAACACAGTAGGAACACTTCCCCTTTAAGAGAACAGGTCAACAACCATCACTGCTGACCAAGGAGCGTAATGCCGCCAACGGGGACCAATGAGGAGAAGGTTAACGCCTTCTGCATGTATTTCATGAGATGTTTATGAGCCTTTGTACACACTTGGGCGGAGCCGTCAGACAGCAACCTGGGTGTTTCTTAGCCATTCAGTCTGTGGAAACGATGATGTGATTAGTGTCCTCAGGGTTAAAATGAATTTCAAACATGAAAAAATTAAGTGCATCATGGTACACTTTTTGCCTGTTTTCATGTTCATGCTTAGTCAGGACTTCCCGTCTATATTCAATAAGGAAGTCTCCTTTTTGCTTTGGTAAAGGCCCTGTCACACATGCCCGTATGGCGGAAACGTATACGAAAAACAGCCCACAATTTGTCAGAGTCCAAATACGTCTGACTTTTGATCGGATCGGATCCGGAACGTGTACAGTCGTATGTCTAACAGATTGATACGCATACATAACATATCCCATACATGCACAAAACGTATTCGACTAATACATAACATAATGGTTCTGCCACACAGGTCCGTATGGCGGAAATGAATGCAGGCGCATACGAAATACACGGCATTACGCTGGTGTGCGTCGATATAAATTAGGGGTATGTTGGACATAAGTAGTATACATCAACCCAGTATCAGAGAGCATGGAAGATGCGGAGAGGCTGCGTCAGGGGTACATCCTAGCCGTTCTCCAGCATCAGCATGATGTAAACGAATTGCCGTTTTTCCAGCTCCGCGCCAGTAGGAGAAGGAGGAGAAGAGGGCAACGGATGAGGATCTGGATCAGAGCATGGATCGGTAGGCGACGGCAGTATGGCATATACGACCGGCTCCGGAACGAGGACCACGCCTCCTTCACCAACTTCATGCGGATGCCCCCCGAGATGTTCGACGAGCTGCTAGCCAGAGTGGGTCCCAGGATAATGTGAAGTAAATAAACTCCTGATTGTATTGTGTCACATTTAATGATTATCACATGTACTCGTCCACCTCAATCAAAATGTATTATTGCACATGTATTTCTGCACAAATGTATAATGAGCACTATATTAGTTATGAATGTGAAGCACTGTAGGTTCTCTTCAAAGAGTTTCAGGTCTACCTCCATCTCGTCACAACAAGACTGCCCACCATGGGGCATAACCGCACCAACATGGACCAATGAGGGACGACGACACCCTTCTGTAGAGAATATAGCAAAATGTTTATGATGTTTTTGTACCACTTTCACTTTTACCAACAGACAGCTAACTCGCTCTTTATTGATTTGGACTGTGGACTTGGTTTGTGAAAGTGTCCTCGGCTGAGGGTATTTTTGAAATGCTGTCATCATCACTTTAAATAAATAAGTATCTTGATCAACTAGAAGTTTACTGGATTCATTTGAAAGACAATCACAGCGCCCTTTGGGCTTCAAGACCCAACAATAACCAAGCAGCATACCTGGTACAGGGCGCCGATTGAGCCTGGCCTGAAGCTTGCCCTGACTCTCCGTCACCTTGCCTCTGGGAGCAGGTATGCATCGATGAAGTTTGGCTGGAGGGTCCCTCACAACACCCAGTCACTCATCGTCCGAGAGGTGTGCCAGGCAATCATTGATGAATACCTCCACTCCTGATGGATGACGCACCATTTCCAACGAGTTCCGCATCAAGTGGAACTTCCCCTACACCTTAGGGGCACTTGATGGGAAGCACATTGCGTGCCGGTGTCCTCTAAACAGTGGGTCCATGTACTACAACTACAAAGGATTCTACTCCATTGTTCTGATGGCGCTTGTAGATGCGGACTACAAGTTCATCTGGGCAGATGTCGGTGGTGGGTATCTTGTCAAACCGCTTCCAGGTCCTGCTGAGTACCATGCAGCATCACCCGTCCACTGTTAAACTCATCGTCACCACATGCGTCATCCTGCACAACATGATGAGGATGCGGCACCCACGGCTCCAGAACCAGCAGCTTGACCGTGCAGAGAACACTAACCACAATTATGTCCCAGGTGCATGGAGACTAGGCCAGAACCTAAAGGACACACAGACAGTGTCTGGACCACCCAACACCGCCTTCATGGACGGAAAGACACAGAGGGAGCTCATCAAACACTGGGTGAACTCACCAGGAGGTGCAGTTCCGTGGCAATACAGGATGATCTAGGATATGAACATTTTGACATGTTGACCACACACGTTTGTATGACAGTATTATGTATGAATAAAATATGAATATATCTATCTAACCCCGTGTTATTACGGTTATTATTATTATTGTTTGGACAATGTCATTATATGTCTATATATTAACAGGAAGGAGACACTTATGCAATTTGGATTAACTGTAAAGGACACCACATTGAAGTCTGAACTACAAGCTACGTTTAATGTATGTATATGTTATGACGAACATATAAATGTAGATTGGAAGAGATTGGAATAGGTATTGGTGATACATTGACACTTTTAAACAATGAAAAGAAGGGATTACAGCCATTCAACAACTTTTATTACAATGAACATATTATAATGGAATATATACAATAATGGAATCCCTGGCAACACCTGTACACACACAATCACTCATCCTCCCTGTTGTTGGGTGGTGGTGTGTTCAGGTCACCTGAACACAGGTCCTGAAGCACATTCCCACCTTCCAAACCCAGGGAAACGTGCGTTACGCCTGATGTTGCCGACAGGTTTGGCAAACTGCTGCTGGGGTACGTAGGCTGAAGAGGAGGTGGAGGAGGCATACACTGCTGATATTGCACAGGTTGAGACGGATGATTGAAGTGCTGCTGCTGCTGCTGCAGAGCATACTCCGGTGTCTGGGAGGTCCATGATGACGCTGGTTGGGGCTGGTGTCTCCACATGCATGGAGGTGGCTGGTAGGCGTCATATGGTGAATGCGAAGAGGTGTGCGATGCATACGAGGTGGATGGATGTGCCGAACCGCAACCCATCACCTCGGACAGGATGCGGTTCATGGCCAGTTTCACCGTTTTCTACCTCCGCTTGGACATGGTCACCAGGCTGTCACGCACATAGTTGGCGAAGGCGGTACGCTGGGTGAGCGGCTGCTGGTGCTCCTGTCTGACCTGCAGGTCTCTGAGGGCTGCACCAGAGTCAGCGACGTGCTTTTGGAGGGATGATAGAAGGGCCTCTTCGACATCCTGCGCCCGCTTGCTCATGGACCCGCCAAGCCGCAGTTCCGCGCACGCAGCTTCAGCATAGTCTAGGTCACCGGGATGTCCAACGATGGCAGCTTTGATCTGCAAAGACACAATAATACAAAGAATAAGCGATATGACGGAAGATTATATAGTCATTAAAAGAATGAGGTCACAGATATATGTCATTCTTAGGGCCGTACTTACACTTTTGCAGGGCTCACGCCTGTGTCGGACAACAGACGTCAGGAAGACGAACTTGTTCTTGATCCACCGCTCCCTCTCTGTCAGCTCAGCTGCCCCATCCCCACTCTTTTTCTTATGGAGATGGGTGTTCGTATCCCTCAGGGATTTGAACCAGACTAAAAGATGGAAATCTGATGGGAATACAAATGATTGATATTAGTGTAATGCAGTGGTGTGCAGCGGGACTGTGAAACAATTAGGCCTATAGCATTTAACTATACACACGGTTATGAATGATTTGTAATGTACTTCAGTGTTGTCCATAGGTTTACTGCTGGGGGGGGGGGGGTGTTCAAGCCTTCAATACTATTAGTTAGGTTCAAATAATAGTGCACAACTCAAGTAATACCATGATTGCTTCTTTTTCGGTCTTCGATCAGGTCATCACTTCCTCCCGATTCGCTTGCATTTAAATGCAACTCCACCATCGCTCTGTGTGTACCTGGCCTGTACCACTACACCCGCCGTCTTCCCCCTTACTTCTTTCACATAATGGTATGACTCCACATGTGGCCGATCGTATGGTGTGCCCATCAAAATAAAGTCCCCTGCCCCTGCATGGACCGTCGCATAACAACAGTACTTTTTTATTATTGTTCACTCTTCGTTCGGAGGGGGGGGGGGCACAGGTTGGTCCAGGCTCTGTGTTACAGGGGCACAGGCCCCTGTTGGCCCCTATCCAGAACCGGATTCTTTACGTTCTCTCCTCTACCTTCCTCCGCTGCGTCTGACTGTAGGTGTGTGTGTGTGTGCGCGGAGTTCTGCCCTTTGCGATGCAGCACAGAGGAGTGAATGTAAATACGCAAAGCAAACACCGAAACGTGCACATATATTAATTAGTTAAATAACATAAGCATTTAGTGTATGTAATAACATAAGCACCTGTTCAATGTGACAAGTGAGTTGTGAATATAAACAGAATAACAGTCTTGAACTTCAGGGGGGGGGCACAGGGAAACACTGTACATTCGGTACTTTGTCCTACACAGTTATTTCACAGGAACAATAGGCCTTATATGCTTCGGCCTACATATAACGGCAACAATCATTAAAGAAAGACACCTGTTAAAGCGAGCCCCGTTTTAGCCATTTGCGCATGGTGGGAAGTATTAGAGTGTGCCACATCAAAGGCTGTCCGCTAGTGTGAAGGAGAATAGCTAGCAAGGCTAAATAAATGTGTAATAGAGGGTAATATCGGATATAAACACAGGTGTGCCTTGAGATCCCGGCTTGGTCTTTGGAGGCCTTGACACAGAAAGTTTGAAGACCACTGGTCTAATGACATGTGTATATGTTAATGATAAACGTCAACACAACAATATTATCTTACCGGTTCTGCCCATGAGTGCAGCCTGGTCTTCCCACAGCTTGCTCTTCTTGTCCGCCCTCCTGTAGTCACTCCTCTTGCAGTCCCAGATGATGGGATTCTCCCTGAGAAACTCCAGCATCATCTCCTCATGGTCAACGGACAATGAGAAGTCCGACTTCTTGGCCCTCTCCTCTTCCTCTTTGTCGCCTCTTGGGGCTGCACAGAGGAGTTGGAGGCGACAAAAGACTCACAGGAACCACAGGCGCTATCACGAGAAGGAGACGGAGACTCTTTGCGGCCTCTGGAGGAGGATGTTGATGGTGATGATGCAGCGGCCGGTGGAGATGGTGGCCTGGTCCTCTTGCCCTTTCCTCTACCTCGGCCCCTGGGTGCTTTCTCGGCCACCTTTCCCGTGTTCACGGTCCTCTTGGGTCGCATGTTGACTGCTTGGGTAATGTTATTTCTGTGATGGGATCGGCGACATATTTATAGGCACAGGTCACGTGATCGTTCGAAGGCCGCAGACGAAACACCGAACACGCCAGAAATATGGCCCTTTCATACTGAATATGTTGCAGATACGACAGACATAATTTATGCATAGCTATCAATTAGGTTGTCCACCCGGTATAAATTTGTTGGCTGTTGGGTTCACGTCACGTATATCGATTTACGACTGCCATACTTCGAACGTCTTTAATATGCTCGACACATGTTTACGGCTTCAGCGTTCAACACAGTACCCCAGCGTCAAAACGCCGTGTTCCTCACGAATACTACTTATGTCCAGCATACCCCTAATTTATATTGACGAACACCAGCATAATGCCGATATTTCGTATGCGCCAGCATTCGTATTCGGCATTAGAGTCAAGCAGTCCTTGGCAATGACATTCTCAGATCTCAGGCTCCCTCTAACTGTGCTCTGACAAATAAAAATATTTACCAATATGTAAAATATTATACCTTTTTAAAGTGACAAGTGTGATATAATAAACTCCTGAATGTATTAATCCACACTTGTTTACCACTATATGTATTTGTTTATCACTATCAAGAAGTATTATGGTACATGAATGTAAACTGAGCACTTTTAAATATGTATGTGAAGACATGTTAGAGGTACGACTGAAGATGACGTCAGTGCAAAGAGGCGTGGACACGCTTATGCGCCAGCAAGGGGCCTATGGAACGTGGTCCCCAGCCAACCAATACTTTTAAGGCTACCGTCATTTGCAATCTGATTTGATTTGATCTTCTTCTGGCACGGACAGGCTTGATTCACCTGGTTTGTTCACAAATGGGTCGCGGATCTATTATTTCGCAGTTCGTGGGTCATTTGTGGTTTGGAAGTACCGCTCAAACTCTTTTAAAAGCAAAGACAGGTGATCGTGCATCAGCTGAGAGAATGATGGCCTATGCTCAGTCTCTTCCAAAATTCCTGCTAATGTTTAAAACTTGTCAAATATCCCTCCGTTCACTCGCCGTCCCCACAATTCCAGTTTGGCTTTGAATGCAGCCACTTTATCTGCCAACTTGAAGACAGTTGCCATTTTCCCCTGAAGTGACAGATTGAGTTCATTGAGCAGGTTGAATATGTCTCACAAGTAAGCGAGTTTTGCGACCCATTCCTCGTCACTGAAATGTGCAGCTAGTGGTGACTTTTTTTCGGAAAGAAATCTCTGCAGTGGCTCTCTTAACTCAAACACTCTGGCCAACGATCTCCCTTTAGATAGCCATCTTACTTCTGTGTGTAAGAGAAGACGTTTGTACTCTGCTTCCATCTCACTGCTCGAATAGACACGAGTTAAGGGCATGTGCTTTGATGTAGTTAATAACTTTAATGACATCATTCAATACGCTTTTAAGTTCAGGTGACATTTTTCGGCTAGCCAGCATTTCCCTGTGAATGAAACAGTGCATAGACTCACATTCAGGTGCAACCTCCTTAACCCAAGCAGTTAGACCAGAAAGCCGTCCAGTCATGGAAGCAGCTCCATCCGTGCATATGCCGACACAAAAGGACCAATTCAGTTTTCCAGATATGTAATCATTCAGAGACTTGAATAGTTCTGAAGCTGTGGTGTTGGTTGGCAACAATAGTGCACATAACATATCCTCATGCACATCCTCATGATATATATATTGAACATAAACAAGTAGTATTGCTTTGTTGATATCAGTAGACTCATCAACCTGGATTGCATACCACGGTGATTTATTAATCCTTTCCAACTATTTTGTCTCAATGACCTCTGCTATTTTCTCAATTCGCCTAGTCACAGTGCTAGCTGAAAGAGGAACCTGTGCTATCTTTTTAACTTCCGCTTCTCCTAGAATTCACGTCAAATGTCCTTAGCATCGTGCAGGATCAATTATTTACCAATTGTAAAGGGCTCCTTCACCTTAGCAATACGGTTAGCCACTAAGTACGATGCTCGCAGTGCACTCACATTTGAAGATGGGTGGCCAGCAGTAATTGCTTCTGGCCTTCTTGTTCATGTTTGTTCCTTTCAAAAAAGTCCAAAGGCTTATCTTTTATTGTAGGGTGCTTGGTCTCCAGGTGCCGAAGCAGTTTTGAAGGCTTCATTGCCTCATTTACGAGTCTGTCGCCACATATTATGCAGAGTGGGTTTGGCGCATGAGAATCCACTGTAGCGATAAACCCATATTTTACAAAGGACTCCTAATATTGTCTAGTAAATGCCGCTTTCTTTTTTTTGGAAGTCGTAGGCTGTTCTTATTCTTCTGTCTTCTCATTGGGTCTTTTCCCCTTTCCAAAAAAGCTCTTTAAAGATGTTTGTCTTCCACTCATGTTTGCTAGCTTGTGGGCTAAGATTTTTAAGTAAAGTATCACATGGACAAGACTTGACCTATGGCCTTGACATGTCATTTCTCTAAATAAAACATCTTTCAGACTGATTATTTTTTTATTAATTATTTCTGTGCGGCCCTGTACCAAATGGCCCACGGACCGGTACGCGGACCGGTGGTTGGGGACCACTGGTCTATGACACCGATTAATGTTTGAATCTCTAACTGTTGCATTTGTTTAACACTCCTGAATAAAAAATGTATTTGCCCTCATGGCGTATTAGGGCAATTGAAGGTAAAAACAACAACAAAAAATTATTTTAATAATGTAATATGTATTATTATTTAGAAATGTTATTATGTAACTTCAATCTCAGATAATTTAAGTTTTTATAATAACATAAGATAGCAGCTTAATAATAAGAAAAATATTATAAGAATTTAAATACAAAATTAATACATTTTATTTGATGGGGGGGGCGGTAAGGGACCTGGATAATGGATAGGGGGGCGCTGGCCCAAAAAAACAATACAATTTTCTGTATTTTAGCAGGCTACGCTTGAACAGGGGCAGGGAGGGGTGACTGTCATCAACAGTAATCCAAATTTCTAATTAGAAATGAGTTAAGTTATTGGTTACATTTGGATTCAGCTAAACTTAATATCTTCAGTACTTTCTAGCTAGCTCAGGTTAGCTAACAAGAAGTGAAAAGCAACAAGCTTGTTCTACTGAAAAACGTTTCATAAATCTAAATATTATAATGCTTTTATTATTTTTAGCCAGCTTGACAGGTTGTGCCTGATTTATTTAGTTGATTTAAAAAGGAATAAAGCTGCCAGGAACTCAAAACACAAGAAGAATTACACAGGCGCCTAAAACATGTACGAAACGTCTACAATGTACTAAAAAAAGTTTGTAAAAAATGTGAAATATTACTTGTTCAAAAAACACATTATTTTTCTCCTGTCTGTCTGAAACACTCTGTTTTAGCGCCTGTCTCTTTAAGACCACCCTCCCGAAAACACCCAGTTTTTCATGATATGTCCCTTTAACACTTCTTCAACTGGAAAAATGTTCTCCGAAATTGAATAGGCAAAATGATTTTGGTGGCATAGAAATGTAATGTGTGTAGGAGACGGCTGTTTGTGGCCACACCCGGATACCGCTGTCATCTTAAGTTACTTTACACAGAGAATGTTGTTGTGGAGACATTAAAGTAAATTATGGGAATTACTTTTTCACTTTCAACCACAAAATGACAACAAATGAATGCAAGGAAATATTTTTAAATATTTATTTTTATTTATATATTATCAATAGTTATATATTATCTATATTTATAAATATATATATTTACAAAGTTAATATAGACCAACTCATCTCCAATTCTAATGATGAAAATGAACAATAAAAAGGATAGCTCTAGTCCAATCTACTGCCAAATGAGCCTGAAGTATGTTGGAGATGAATTCTGATTTGGCCTGTCTAGATTTTAGATTTAGAGGCAACGGTGGCGAGAGAAAAACTCCCTGTTATAGGAAGAAACCTCGGGAGGAACCTGGCTCTCTGGGAGAAGCCGCTCCTCCTGAGGGCTGTGGGGGCTACCTTCTGCTGATCCGGAAGTCTGTACTGGTCCTCTGTGTTCACCTTGTCTGAAGTCCCCCATTGCCGGGCTGCTCTACATTTGAGAACACATGAAACCCTTAGAGTCAGTACAGAGATCTAGGAATTTGGGGTAAACAGTTATATATAAACAAAATCAGAGTCAGTTGGACTCCAGGATGTGACAGAGTCCTCTCACCTGTCTTCTTTGGTAGAAGAGGATGAAGGCTGTATGCTGACGTTGCTGGATCACAGAGTCCCCGGTTGTGTGTGTGACCTCTGCATCGTTGAAGGTCAGCCAGTGGTCAGCGGGGTCATCTAGCTCGGTATCTGGATGAATCCCATCGCTGATGTAGTGTCCTGACAGGAGACAAATCATGGTGAGATCAGGTGTGTTAAAGGAAACATGTGTGTGTAATGTGTCTGAGGACCTGATTGAGGACTACAGAAGGTCACAGTCTGACTTGAGTGTGTGATCATCTTACCACTGTTTACTTCAGAGCCCAAGTGGCTGATGATGCTAACCAGACTGTACCAGCCATCATTCTGAGAGGGAACGCAGTTAGCAACAAGTTAGCTACACACAAACACACACACACACACACACACACACACACACACACACACGTAGAAATCACACCAGTACACACAGACCAAATGCTTCCTTTGTTATTCCTCACCTGGCTGGAGGTCAGCATCAGCTCTCTGTAGATGTGGACCAGGTCGCTCAGCTTCTTCATCTGCTTGAAGGGAGTGAAGCAAAAACGCTTCACATTCAGCATCAGAACTCTGTGGACAGGAAATAAAAACATATGAGCGGGTTCCACAAGACTGTTGCTATTTTTTCTTACTGAATTCAAATCAAGCAGTTCATTAATAAGGACTATTAAATAATCGATTACACTATCAACTACAGTCACTCACTTGGGCAGGGTCACGAAGGTGGACTGCTGGCTGGATGTGTTGGCAGTGCAGTCACACCTGAACTCCAAATCTGTCTCCTGAACAACACACAGACAACATGCTGTGAGATACACAAGGACTGTGTGTGTGTGTGTTCATGTCACAGAGACAGGATAGGCAGGTCTTACCATAAGGTAATCCTGGAGCATCTCCTGAACTGAGGCTCCAGGCACCAGGTTGAGAGACAGGTTGGTAAAGTCCTCCTTACAAGTAGACCCGGCTCCACATCTGCACATTAAAAGGGACAGTACACAGTAACAATCAATTGATCAAGACTATAACTTAGTCCGTGCATCAAAATATCAGTTTATAAAACAGATTTATTTTGAGAATTTCTTCAAATTTGGTAGAAACATCCACTTGGACATAAGGCTGAACTGATTGGATTTTGTAGGTCAAAGGTCACTGTGACCTCACAAAACACGTTTTTGGTCATAACTCAAGATTTCTGATGCTAATTAACAACAATTTCACATAAATCCTTTAAAGATAAACAAGGATATGATATCTGAATTGTAATGTTCAATTTATCTGTGCTATCTTTATTAAATATTCAGAGACTAAAGATATGAATGCAAACATATTTAGCAATATTGTGTCTTCAAATCAGCGAATGTTGGTCTGTATGTAAAGTGTCAAATGCATGAGAAGACTAAAACCTTTTCTCCTGCTGTGTGTCACATGTTTTTCTCTTACCTCTTGCAGGTCCTGGTGTTTCGCATTGTGAACACCAGGTGTTCCTCGACAGGGCATCTGTAGCTCCTTCCCATCATGGCGGCGAATTCCTTCAGTAGTGGGGCCAGACTCCTGAACTGATGGAAGACGGTCATCAGGAGCTCATGAGCGTCCTGAACACACGGAGACACACAGAGGGTTGGATGCACAGAAGACAAACAGAAGGTGAAACAACAGGAGTCAAAGTGGAAGACTCACTTTCTGGTAGTTATCCCCAAACTCAGGAGCCTGGACTGAGAGGGCCCTTCTGAACAGGTTGAGGGTCCTCAGTTTGTGGGAGAAGTCCATGGATCGTTGGCACAACACAACGTTCATGAAACTTCTGCAGAGGATGAAGACAAAATAGTGTTTGCTGTTATTTCATTTTTCCAGGAAAGATAACATGTGTGTGTGTGCGTGTGTGGCTACTGTACCTGATGAGTTCAGCCTCAGGAACTGAATTCCACACCTCCTCCTGGCTGCTGACGTCTCTGCTGAAGTCCTTTAGTGTGATGAGGCTCTGCAGGCTGGAGTTCATGTAGCAGATCTGGCTTGGGTTTGGAAAGCTGACACACAAACAAAACACGTGTCAACATCAGAAAACTCCGCAGTGACGAACTGGAGCTCACTCTCTCTCCCTTTTTACACTTTACTTTGATTATTGATTTCTATTGTTTAGTGACAGGACAGGGAAACAAACATTTCAATTCATTTCTAATAAATATTCTCATTTTTCATAAAAGAAAAAAGTATAAATAATAAAACAAACTGATCTTTGCACATCATTTGTTGCATTTTAGTTTGACAAAAAATGTATATAATCCTGTTTGTTTTCATGCAGATTTACTCACTCAAATCTGTCCTGCACAGCTTGGCCCTGTCTTGTCCCACCAGCAAGGGGTTCTGCAGAAGCTGTCCAGCTCCACGGGTGCCCGCGGTCCGCTTCCGTCTGAACCACGGCTCCCTGCTCTCGAGAGGTATGAGGGTAACCACAAGGACTGCCGGGCTTTCCTAGCCCAATGCTCTCTCACCTTTGAGCTTCAACCTTCCTACTTCCCTTCAGAGCGCTCTCGTATCGCCTACATCATCAATCTCCTGACTGGAAAGGCCCGGTCATGGGCTACAGCCGTCTGGGAACAGCAGGGCCCTTCCTGTAATGACTACAGGGCCTTTACCGATGAGATGCGCCGGGTTTTCGACCATCCAGTAGGAGGTAAAGACGCTGGTAACAGACTGTTCCAGCTGCGTCAAGGCGGCTCTAGTGTGGCAGAGTATGCTGTGCTCTTCCGAACCCTGGCTCCTGTGAGTGGGTGGAATGAGAGGGCCCTGATGACAGCGTTCCGGCATGGCCTCTGTGGCGGAATCAAGGATGAGCTGGCAGCTAAAGATCCAGTGTCAGACCTGGAGTCCCTAATTGACCAGACTATCCGTCTCGATAACCGTCTGTGGGAGAGGCGTCGTGAACGACAAATGGACAGTCGCCCCAGTTCCGGAGTCACAGCTTCAACCTCCGTTCCGCTTCAGTGGCCTCGGGAACCTCAGAATAACCCACCTTGTCCTGAGGAGCCGATGCAGCTTGGCGGTACTCGCCTGTCCCAGGCAGAACGGAACCGGAGGATGAGGGAGAGACGCTGCCTCTATTGTGGAGGTCCTAACCAATTTCGTTCCTCATGTCCCGAGCTTGCGGGAAGCCCAGCCCCGTCCAGGAGAGGGAGAACTGTGACGGGTGCGACCCTTACTCCCTCAGCCTCGACTTCGTGCCTGCAGCTCCCGGTCACCATCTCCTGGGGGAACCAACATCATCCTCTTCAGGCCCTCATTGACTCTGGCGCTGCAGGGAATTTCTTGGATCTCACCCTTGCCAGGGCCCTTCACCTGCCCATCTCCAGGCTGGACCATCCACTCTCAGTGACCGCC
Organism: Cottoperca gobio; assembly: GCF_900634415.1. Classification (NCBI taxonomy): domain Eukaryota; kingdom Metazoa; phylum Chordata; class Actinopteri; order Perciformes; family Bovichtidae; genus Cottoperca; species Cottoperca gobio. The sequence goes on from NC_041364.1 coordinate 23,631,209, forward strand.
TTGGATGGTAGGCCCTTGGGACAGGGTACTGTGACTCATATTTCCTCTCCTGTTGTCTTGTCTATGTTTGGCAATCATCATGAAAAGATTCAGTTTAATCTTATTCATTCTCCCGAGTTCCCTGTTGTGCTAGGGTTCCCCTGGTTATCTCACCACAGCCCTCACATCAATTGGTCTTCAAGAACTGTGGTTGAGTGGGGTCCCAATTGCAAGTCCTCCTGTCTCCTCACTAGGGCTGTGCCTCCAGCCCCTAAGCTTCCTAGCTCTCTCGAGTTGTCCCGAGTCCCCTCAGAGTACCACAACCTAGCTGAGGTATTTAGCAAGAGGAGGGCCACTTCCCTGCCCCCTCATAGGCCCTTTAACTGTGCCATTGATCTCCTTCCAGGCTCTTTCCCTACACGAGGTAGGATCTTCTCCCTGTCACCTGCCAAGACCCAAGCTATGGAGGATTATATCAAGGACTCCCTGACTGCTGGGATCATTTGCCCCTCGTCCTTCCCGGCTGGTGCCGGATTCTTTTTTGTTGGGAAGAAAGACGACGGCCTCAGGCCATGCATAGTGACGAGTGGAAGACGCCGTTCAACACACCAACGGGCCACTACGAGTACTTAGTGATGCCGTTTGGCTTAACCAACGCCCCGGCAGTGTTCCAGGCACTCATTAACGAGGTATTGAGAGAGACGTTGAACCGTTTTGTCTTTGTTTATTTGGATGACATTTTGATTTTCTCCAAGTCCCTCCATGAACATGTCCATCATGTCAGAGTCGTCCTCCAGCGCCTGTTGGAAAACCACCTCTTTGTCAAACCTGAGAAGTGTGAATTCCATGTCTCCGAGGTGTCCTTTTTGGGCTTCATCCTGTCCAAAGGGAGTCTCAGCATGGACCCCAAGAAGACTCAAGTTGTCCGGGATTGGCCCCAACCCTCTTCGGTCAAGGTACAACGGTTCATTGGCTTTGCTAATTTTTATAGGAAGTTTATCAGGAACTTCAGTGCTGTTGCCGCCCCCATGACCGATCTCACCAAGAAGAAATCTGCCCCCTTTAAGTGGTCTCCAGTGGCAGAGCGGGCCTTCCAGGATCTGAAGGGGAGATTTTCCTCCGCCCCCATCCTTACCTTACCCGACCCCTCCCTCCCCTTCATGGTTGAGGTGGACGCTTCGGATGTGGCAGTCGGGGCTGTGCTCTCCCAGCGTCCGGCTGATGGCAAACTCCATCCCTGTGCCTTCTTCTCTACTCGCCTTTCACCTGCTGAGAGGAACTATGATGTTGGAGATCGTGAGCTCCTGGCTATCAAGATGGCTTTGGAGGAGTGGCGCCACTGGCTGGAGGGGGCCCAACACCCTTTTGTTGTTTGGACCGACCACAAAAACCTCGAGTACATTCAGAGGGCCAAACGTCTCAACCCCAGGCAGGCAAGATGGGGTCTTTTTTTTAATAGATTTTATTTTGTTTTGTCCTTCCGCCCCGGTTCGAAGAACCAGAAGCCTGATGCACTCTCTAGACTGTTTCACAGGTCAGATGGTGAGAGAGTTCCAGTACCCATCCTCCCGAGCTCGAGGATTGTGGCTCCTGTCCGATGGGGAGTCGAGTCTCCAGCCTCCACTCTTCCCTGACCAAGAGACTGATGTGGGTGTTCCCTCGGCCCAGAGCTTTGTCCGACGGTGCAGGCGGGTCTGGCGCAAGGCCCGGTCTACCCTGCAGCGGTCTGCACGCTAGTACCAGCGCCATGCCAACCGCCACCGCAGACCTACACCACCGCTACGTCCGGGGCAGAGGGTCTATCTGTCGACACGAGATCTTCCTCTACGGGTGGAGTCCCGCAAGCTGGCGCCACGGTTCGTGGGGCCCTTCAAGATCTTGAGGAGGATCAACCCAGTGGCTTACCATCTCCAACTTCCCCGGTCCATGCGGGTCAATCCCACCTTCCACGTCTCTCGCCTACGCCCTGTCGCCTAAGTCCTTTGGTTCCTCCAGCTAAACCCCCTCCGCCCCCCAGAATCATTGATGGTGGCCCTGCTTATTCAATCCACTGCCTAATGGATTCTCGCCGGGTGGGGAGGGGCCTTCAATACCTGGTGGACTGGGAGGGCTATGGTCCTGAGGAACGGTCCTGGGTCCCGTCTTGGCATGTTCTCGATCCGGGCCTCATCGAGGCCTGCCACCAGAGCCACCCTGATCGCCCGTGTGGGAACGTCAGGAGACGTTCATAGGGAGGGGGGTCCTGTCAGGGTTTTTGGACTGCAGTTCCTCTTTGGACCATGTTGGGTCGCCACCATTCATTTCTGTGTGTCATGTGCTTGTCTTTATTGTTTCATTGGTTGCACCTGTTCCTTGTTTGCTATCCTTTATAAGCTGCCTGTTTTCTTCTGTTCATTGCTGAGTCTTGAATTGTTGCCGGAGCCCAAGTTTGTGAGTTTTTGATCCGTCCCTTGAAGTGTCCGTTTTTGTGCCCTTGTCTCGAGTTCCTAAGTTGACTGCCTTTTTGCTCTTTAGCTCTTATGATCCTTTTACTGCCTGCTTTTCGTATATCCTCTGTTGATCCTGTTTTTGCCCAGACTTTACCTGTTGTCTGGAGGTATTTTGAGTTTTGTCCTGCCACCTGTTTGCTCTAAAAGTAAAGACTCCTTTTCTAACCCACTCCGAGCCTGTGTCTGTCTCTGCATCTGAGCCTATCACCCCTGGGTAGCACAGTGGTAGAGAGTCTGCCTGTCACATACATACATACATACATACATACATACACATATATATATACACATATATATATATATATATATACTTTGATAAACGCACAATACTTTTCAACTTGCACATGGGATTTGTTGACGATAGAAAAATACAGAACATCAGATTTAAAGAAATACTGGTTATTAAATACTCACCTCCTGTATTTAAAAGGTGGCTCTAAAATGTTTGTATCTGGCTCCATCATGGCGGAGAGCGACTGTAGTCAGTTTAGTACTCATAGACACATCACAGTTTAAGGGGCAAAACATTTAAATCCATAGAATCTCTGAAACCCTTCCTGAAGCATAATCCACTGTCCATCTGTATTATAGCTAAGTACACAACTTCTACTAAACTCAATGTGACAAGTATATCCTCACAGGCAGTCACATCCATGTATTGGACATAACAAGCAGGTTGAAAGTTTGTTTTTGCAAAAGCCACATATTTTAGCTGTGTCTGAAATCACTTTCTATTTACTATAAAGCACACTTTACTTTCCAACATTTTATTTGAGTGACCGAATTCCAACTCTAAAATGTGTAATGGCGTATTAGGGCCATTGTAGGTAAAAAATACAAAATATATCCAAAATAAATAAGGAGCTGGGGGACGGGGGTAAAATTCCGAGAAATAAAACTCACAGAAATACTGAGAGTCATGAATTTGTGAGAAATAAATCAGAAATTAAATACTTGAGGTGCTATGAAAATACATTGCATATCTCTAAATCATTACAGTGAAGAAAAAATCACAGAAGTCCTCAATTTAAATGTATCAGGAATTATTTGTTGACTTTTTCCAGTAACCCAAAAAAATTAAACAATAAAGATATTTCCTTCACAATTGAGACTTTTTTTTGTTTAGTTTTACTAACACGGGACACAGGTAACATGTTTTATACTTCTTCAGAATACAATCAAAAATAATCTAATTTTCATATGTATTTTGTATACCCTTTGTTCACAATTTATTTTGAAAACCGGACGTAGTCACGTGTATACTTCTGCTAACTTTGCAGCAGTAATGCGGGGTTTCGTTGCGTTGTAGCAGCACCTTGTTGAGTTGACTACTTGTTGAGTTGAGTCAACTGTTAATGCAGCTGCAGCAATAATGTTCATAAAACAACATTTAGGACTGAACTCAAGGGCGGAAGAAAATAAAACTGGAGATGGAGAAAGAACACAAGATAAAGGTATGTGGCAGTGTTGTTTTTGAAAGAATGTAACTGAATACTTTAACCTGTCAAGCTAGCTAAAAATAATAAATGCATTATAACCAGGGGTGCTCATAACCTTTTTAGTGAGTTACTCAGATGAGTACCAGGAGACAGTGTTTGGTTTGCACAGAATGTGCACACGGGCGTCTCCCACGCAGCCAGTTGGCGTAGTTTTGGCACAATTCCGTTATAGGCTAAGTACCGACGTTAACAACTGCCCCGTCTGTGCACACGGCGACTAACTTTGTCGTCCAGCCATCCAAGCCTGCCTCCTGGAAAAACTTCACAAGTCCATCTGTTATGGCGTGCGCGGTTCAGTCAGCACCAAGTTCAATCAGTCCAAGAAAGTCCGAAGTAAACTCTCCGTTGCTGGACACGATCTAAACCAGTGGTAATCAACCTTGTCCTAATCAGGAGCCACATTGACGAAAAAATATTTTTGCAAGAGCCACAATCCAAAAACGCTCCTTTCCTCCCTGAAACCATTATGCATTTGAGAATATGGATAATAGTAATATGTTACTAAGGAATGAAAAACATAATGTACAGTGCAATAACTGTGATTTATAATTTTCACTGCAACCACAAAACACACATTGCTGATAATCACAGTCCATAACAACAGATAACAGACAGTGTGTTTACTGATCATCACTGCCCATAACAACAGATAACAGACAGCATGTTTACTGATAATCACAGTCCATAACAACAGATAACAGACAGCATGTTTAATGATAATCACAGTCCATAACAACAGATAACAGACAGCATGTTTACTGATAATCACAGTCCATAACAACAGATAACAGACAGTGTGTTTACTGATCATCACTGCCCATAACAACAGATAACAGACAGCATGTTTACTGATAATCACAGTCCATAACAACAGATAACAGACAGCATGTTTAATGATAATCACAGTCCATAACAACAGATAACAGACAGCATGTTTACTGATAATCACAGTCCATAACAACAGATAACAGACAGCATGTTTACTGATAATCACTGCCCATAACAACAGATAACAGACAGCATGTTTACTGATAATCACAGTCCATAACAACAGATAACAGACAGCATGTTTACTGATAATCACAGTCCATAACAAGAGATAACAGACAGCATGTTTACTGATCATCACTGATCATAACAACAGATAACAGACAGTGTGTTTACTGATCATCACTGCCCATAACAACAGATAACAGACAGTGTGTTTACTGATAATCACTGCCCATAACAGCAGATAACAGACAGTGTGTTTACTGATAATCACAGTCCATAACAACAGATAACAGACAGCATGTTTACTGATAATCACAGTCCATAACAACAGATAACAGACAGCATGTTTAATGATAATCACAGTCCATAACAACAGATAACAGACAGCATGTTTACTGATAATCACAGTCCATAACAACAGATAACAGACAGCATGTTTACTGATAATCACAGTCCATAACAACAGATAACAGACAGCATGTTTACTGATAATCACTGCCCATAACAACAGATAACAGACAGCATGTTTACTGATAATCACAGTCCATAACAACAGATAACAGACAGCATGTTTACTGATAATCACAGTCCATAACAAGAGATAACAGACAGCATGTTTACTGATCATCACTGATCATAACAACAGATAACAGACAGTGTGTTTACTGATCATCACTGCCCATAACAACAGATAACAGACAGTGTGTTTACTGATAATCACTGCCCATAACAGCAGATAACAGACAGTGTGTTTACTGATAATCACAGTCCATAACAACAGATAACAGACAGCATGTTTACTGATAATCACAGTCCATAACAACAGATAACAGACAGCATGTTTAATGATAATCACAGTCCATAACAACAGATAACAGACAGCATGTTTACTGATAATCACAGTCCATAACAACAGATAACAGACAGCATGTTTACTGATAATCACAGTCCATAACAACAGATAACAGACAGCATGTTTAATGATAATCACAGTCCATAACAACAGATAACAGACAGCATGTTTAATGATAATCACAGTCCATAACAACAGATAACAGACAGCATGTTTAATGATAATCACAGTCCATAACAACAGATAACAGACAGCATGTTTACTGATAATCACAGTCCATAACAACAGATAACAGACAGCATGTTTACTGATCATCACTGCCCATAACAACAGATAACAGACAGCATGTTTACTGATAATCACAGTCCATAACAACAGATAACAGACAGCATGTTTACTGATAATCACTGCCCATAACAACAGATAACAGACAGCATGTTTACTGATCATCACAGTCCATAACAACAGATAACAGACAGCATGTTTACTGATAATCACTGTCCATAACAACAGATAACAGACAGCATGTTTACTGATAATCACAGTCCATAACAACAGATAACAGACAGCATGTTTACTGATCATCACAGTCCATAACAACAGATAACAGACAGCTTGTTTACTGATCATCACAGTCCATAACAACAGATAACAGACAGCATGTTTAATGATAATCACAGTCCATAACAACAGATAACAGACAGCTTGTTTACTGATCATCACAGTCCATAACAACAGATAACAGACAGCATGTTTAATGATAATCACAGTCCATAACAACAGATAACAGACAGCATGTTTACTGATAATCACAGTCCATAACAACAGATAACAGACAGCATGTTTAATGATAATCACAGTCCATAACAACAGATAACAGACAGCATGTTTACTGATAATCACAGTCCATAACAACAGATAACAGACAGCATGTTTACTGATAATCACAGTCCATATAACAGCAGATTATAGACAGCAGAAGAAGAGTCAGAAGAGTAATGTTGTACTTACTTCACACTCAATGTGATTTCTGACACTCTTTCTGCCGCACAAGTGATTTGAAGTCGGGCTCTGCGCTGGAAATGGCGATCCGAAGGGCCTCTGTTGTGTGCTGCAGACTCAATCTGTTTCGGTTGCGACATTTTATTTTTGAGAGCGCAGAGAATGCTGCTTCACACCGGTATGTGGACAGAAACATTGAGATGATGCGTCTTGCCAGTCTGGAGATATTTGGTAGATGCCCCACCAGTTTCCAAAAGTCCACGACATCTGTAATCCGAAACTGACGCTGAACTTCATCTGAGCTCTTTAACTCCACGAACTCCATTTGAAGCTGCACAAGTCCGAGCTGGTCGCTTATTTGCTTCATTTCATTGACCTCAATCAGGAATGGGTTTTTCACAATTAGAAAAATATTGCTATGGTCCTTGAAGTCGTGGAGTCTTGATGTGTAGTTTTGCTTGAGCTCAGTTAGCACGTCACAGAATTGTGATTGACAGGGCAGGAGAGCGTCTGCATGCATCGCCATCACTTTCTGCACGGTGGGGAAGAAACGGTAATCAGAACCACGGACACTTTGTTCGAGTACATCCAGTTTGTCAGAAAATACTCTGACAGCCGTGTAGAGCTCATACACGGTCTTGTTTCTTCCCTGCATCTTGAAATTAAGTTCGTTCAAGTGCTGCGTAATGTCACACAGGAACGCAACAGACAGCATCCACTCTTTATCATCCAAAAAGGGAAATCGGGAAGTCTCCCCTTGGCCGACAATGAAGGATTTCAGGGGTTCAAGCAGGTCCATGAAATGTGCAAGCATACGTCCTTTAGACAGCCATCTGATCTCGGTGTGTAACACCAAATCTCCATAGTGAGTGTCAAACTCCTCACACAGCAGTTTAAAATTTAAGTGGTTTCTTGCACGGGCCCTGATATAATTAACCACTTTGATTACATTTGCCATCACTTCATTCAGACATTTGAACTTAGCAAACAAGTCTTGTTGATGCACAATACAATGGTATGAGAAAATACCCTCAGCAGCAACCCCGCCGTTTTTCAGTGTTTCTTTCAGCAAAGCCACGGCTCCGTTCCTCTTACCAAGCATCGCCGGTGCGCCATCTGTTGTGAATGCTGTGATTTTTTCTGGTCCAATGTTAAACTTTTCTAATGTTTCCAGCACAGCGTTTTTTATTTCAATGCCCGTTCCATTTTCCAGTGAAACCATGTCAAGCAGTTCTTCTGTAATGTCAAACTTACTGTTGATCGCTCGGATAAAGATGAGTAATTGTGGCGTGTCATTGATATCCAAGCTTTCGTCCATTGCAAGGCTGACAAACTCAGCGGATGACAGTTTGTCCTTAAGAGTATGTGCAATGTTCTCTGAAATGTCTGATGCCCTCCTAGCTACAGTAGAATCCGAAAGTTGAATTTTTTTTGCCTCTCGTTCCAGGTCTTTTTTCTCAGGAAACAACGTTGAACAAGCCAGCAGTATGCAATCCTTCACCATTTCTCCATCAGTATATGGCTTCATCTTTTTCATCAGTTCATGTATGATTTTGTAGGAGGCCTCTGTCGCTCTTTCACTCGTATTAGTGTGGAATAAGTTTTTTTGAGCAGTTCGGTTCTGTTTGAGTCTCGCCAGCTTTTCCGCCCTCAGCTCTCCACCTTTCGGAAAGTCGGTACTGAACTTCGGGTGTTTTGTGTCGTGATGGCGCTGCAAATTGGACCTTTTAAATTGTGAAATGACGTTGTCACAAAGCAGGCAGATGCATTTTCCCGAACCGGTGGAGACGAAGAAAAACTTGAGTTCCCAGTCCTCTTTAAATGTTCGATATTCCTCTTCATATTTTCGTTTCCTATATTCCTTTGCCATTTTTGCATAGTGCTGTAAGCTAGTTTTCCCAGTGTGACGGAGCAATTATCTCGCGCACCTGCAATCAGAGCGCGAAACCTGAAATCATTTGTGATTGATTGTTCAGAGGGATGGGGGGGGGGGGGCGGCTTGTGAGTGATAATGAAATGTTGATGAATTCTGCTGACAATGTTTTTGTTTTTCGTTTTTTTTAGATTTTTTTTTTTTTTAAGTGAGACTTAAAAGAGCCGCAACTAGTCTTAAAGGAGCCGCATGCGGGTTGAGTATCGCTGATCCAAACGATCTCCTGCTCGGTTTTTGTGATTTCCTCAGATCCATCAAAAAGTCCATCCATCCATCCATCCATCCATGTTTTATGGATATGTCTAGTAGTCTACTTCAATGAGTGTTAACAAGAAACATGTGTTGTTTCGATTACCTATCAGTTAAGCAAAGGCGCGTAGTGACACAAGTGACTTTATGCAATCCAGATTTTTGCCGCGCATGCGTACCAGTTATGTGCACGCTGATTATAACGTTAACTAAATTTTGGATATTATTGTATTTAAATGTTTATGTACTCATAGCTAGTAATACCAATCCGACCACATGATTTCAAATGTAATATATCTGGAAATATACAAATTAATGGATTACGAATTTACCCCAATATCTCTGATAACCTTCTTTATCAAACCAAATCTTCTGAATTTTGCAACTTTCCCAAAAAAGGGTGGATCAGTTAATCTGTAAATCCACATGTACGACAGTTCCCTGATATATTTATATCATATTTTTTAACTTTATCTCAAGTACAGTAGATTCTGTACATTATTTTATATTGAATTAAACACAAATCCATCTTCTATTGTGTTTATTGCTGTGTGGCTAATAGTACAATGCTATAAAGTCTGTATATAAATAATATATATATATATATCCAGAGCAACAGTGAATCCTGGAGCAACTCAGGGTTACGTGCCTTGCTCGGGGGCACGACGGTGGCCGCGCCTGGTATTGAACTCACAACCTTCATAACCACTAGACCACCAAAATAATAATATGCTGTATAATAAGTGTTGATCATTAGGTGATCCGGTAATTTTGGTCTAACTTTCTGCTCACTTTTGCCTTTTTGGGTTGATGACATTGACTTTTAAGTTTCGAGCATCGCCGTAGTAACCACGCAGAGTAGAACTGCACAGTATCTGCTTGTGTTCACGCTACAGGATCCCGACGTATAAAAGGCCTGCTTCCTCATTAGTCTCACGAAACGGCATAACCTCTCCCACAGGATGCAAGGAACAGAAAGAATAACTTTTACTGGAGAATACATGAACAGAAGCACCATGCATCACACTAATGGTAAAGCAATAGAACCAGCTGCTTGGGTCAGTAAGAAGAACTGTGTTCAGAGACGGCCAGGAAGCAAAGTATGAGCAATGCGTCTTTATGACGTTTGCTAAGCCTAATTGTCTGCGGTTATCTATACCTTTTGCATTTTATGAGTTTTCCTAATTTACTAGTTTGCTCTTCTTGTGAGACAAACACAATGTTAGAATGTATTTCGCATCACCACCTTTTACACTATAAGCAGTACATTGAAGTTGTCAGTAGTATGCATTTACATAATCTCACATATTTCTTATAGTCTATTACTTTGTTCATTTCATTATGTTTTTGGGTAACACTACCTTATCCGGCTGTAATTTGAATAACTTCCCTAAATGTTTCCTAGGGGGTAAAGTATTAGTAGTACTAATTAGAGGGGCAATGAAACACGTCTGATTGATTGATTCAAAGTAATTGTTTGTGAAACCGTTAGTCTGTAAGGCAGAGCAACGGGTGTAACATGCTAAAATGTTAAATGTGTCTACAAGTAAGCATATGCTTTACCACAAATATATAATAAGGTTTCCAGTAAAAACAATTACAATGAATGAATAATAACTTGGTTTAAAATGGATCCCCCGATACTGTCAGAGCTGTAGACCTGTGACGTGACATCATACTTGAGACTTGAAAGCAAAAAGACTTGGTGACTCATTAATATATTTAAAAACAATGTTGTGCTCTGCATAGCTTTGTGTAAATTGTCATGAATATTTAGTAACATAACCAGGATGTGTGCAACATTGAGGAAAAACTCCAAATTCAGATTAAGTTCCCATTACTTGTAAAATGAATTTACCTTCACACGTAAATGCGTACCTTAATATATGCTTTGATTCACTACTTGCAACTGGACACGTGACTTGGACTTGCCCTGAAAGACTCGGTTTGATTCCTAGACTTACTATCAGAGACTTGAAGACTAATAATAATCTAAAAATCAGCTTCTGTCCAGGAGATGTCTGAGGTGTTTTTTAGGAAAATAATTTGAACCCATAAAAAATGCATTGCTGAAATAAATTCTAAATGCAACTTTGACAAAAATGCTTTTATAATATCAGCAATTAAGACATTTCATAATTAATAATCAAAATAATCTAAGATATAGAGACGGTACAGTAGGCCAGTACCTGTGTCTAAAAGCAGATTCAGGCCACCACTGGTAGCCAGTGAAGGGAGCGGAGGAGCAGTGAGCAGTGGGAGAACTTGGGAAGGTTAAAGACCAGTTGGGCTGCTGCATTCTGGATGAGCTGCAGCGGTCAGATGGCACATGTAGGCAGTCCAGCAAGGAGGGTGCTGCAGTAGTCAAGGTGTGAGATGACAAGAGCCTGGACAAGAACCTGCGTCGCCTTCTGAGTCAGTAGGGGACGTATCCTCCTGATGTTGTACAGTGTGTTTGCAGGAGCAGGTTGTTGCAGCGATGTTGGCACTGAAGGACAGTTGGTCGTCCAGTGTCACACCCAGATTCCTTGCAGTCCGAGTCGGGGAAACAACAGAGGTGCCGATATTGATGGTAAGGTCTTGGATGGGAGAGCCTTTCCCCGGAAGGAAAAGGAGCTCGGCTCACTGTGAGATATCAGCCAGACAAGCCGAGATCCGTGCCTCCACCTGGGTTTCAGATCTGGGAAAAGACAGAATCAGTTGAGTGTCATCTGCGTAGCTGTGGTAGGAGAAGCCATGAGAGTGAATGACAGAGCCAAGTGAGTTGGTGTACAGAGAAAAGAGGAGGGGACCCAGGATGGAGCCCTGAGGTACTCCGGTGGTGAGTTGACAGGGGTCCGACAGAGTCCCTCTCCAAGTTACCCTGTAGGTGCAATCCTTTAGGTAGGATTCAAACAGGGAGAGAGCAGAGCCTGAGACTCCCAGTTCTTGCAGAGTGTTTTACTGCACTCAAGATGGAGATGAAAATACAAACGCCTCGCACTTCAGTTATCTATGACTGTCCCCACCCTGGTGACTAAACAGATGCCGTACAGGTACAAATCAAAATGTGTGTGTGTCTTTGTACATATTTGTAATTGGGTTCATAGTTTGTATGCGAACACAAGCTTATATTAGAATTTGACCAGGAACTATGTGTAACCATAACGTTTTGTGCATGTGTTAATGTGTTATAGTGTGTCTTGTTTCTCAGCATCAGTGCGCATTTGTGAGTGTTCATGCTTTAACGACTGTGTGTGCACATGTTGGAGTATCTGAGTGTGTGTGTGTGTGTGTGAGAGCACAGCCAATGTTTTCATCTCACAAGATTCCCCTCCTTCAAAGCAGAGGCAGATGACAGAGGCGGCGACGGCTCTCCCTTTTCATACGCCAGTCAAAACATCCCCGAGGCTCTGCTGCAGCCCGGACATGCTGAGGTAACATCCCGCTCACAAACAGACACACACAAGTTAGTGGTTACTGTGAGTACAATACAGCACAGAATGACAGAGGGAGGGGAGAAGAGAGTTTAGGTTCTCAACGTAGGGACACGACAACAACAACAACACCCTCACCGCCAAAACATGATATATATATATATATATATATATCAGTTGGGACATGTTCCTACAGTCCATGTGCCAATCTACAAAATGGAGAATCATAATGAGATTAAACAAAATGTATAATTTAACGTAACCAAGCTATGAGGTCTTCCAAAGATTGAATACATAGTGTTAGGGATACTACTAACAATAAATTGAATTATCAATGAATCTTCCGATTTTTTTTTTCATTGTTTGGATTATAATATTTCAGAATGTGATGGCCGTCAACAAGACTAAGGTCAAATCTTCACGTTACGTTTTGTGTGACCGACCAATAGTGCAACGATATTACAATTTTTATCGGTAATGATAAGAAAAAGCAACAAATCCTCACATTTGAGAAGTTGGAATAATCAAATGTTTGGTACTTTTTGTTCAAAAGTCCATTGATATTTTTTGTTTAAAATTTTTGGTCAGGAAACACAATGAAAAGACACAAAACAAAGGACGAGCCTTGTGACTCAATCCCACACACACCGTAGCAGGATTAATCTGCTCCTGAAAATTGTCCCTCAAAATGCATTACTTCTTCCAGTGTGAGTAACATTTGCTAAAAAAAATAACTACAGTGACCAGCTGTTTTAGGAAATGACTGAATGAAGGTGAAGGGAATTACTTAAAAAAAAATCCAATCCAAGTATTGTGACCTGCTTTTAAAGATTTGCATCTTCAGTAGGAATTCCCAGTTTTGGTTTTCACAAGAGATTTGTTGACAGATAGAACAGTGCAGACAGGCTGAGAAACAGGTTGGCAGGAACAAGCCCGCAGCTTAGTGGATAAGACAAGGGGCAGGGGGTAGCTGGGGTTAGCAACAGTACGCAGAAAGATCAGCCAAACAATTCCAAAATCAAAGCAGACACTACATTTCAGAAAAAAAGACTGGAACTCTACGGCAGGAATGGAACAACAGATAATCTGGCTTGGAATGAATGAAACTTTGTGGGTAAATGTACGACAGGGCTGGGTAGGGAATGAGGAGCAGGTGGGGGTGGGGATCAGGTGACGGCGAAGTGCTGTGGGACAGGTGAGCGGAAGAATCTGGATCTAAACAGAGAGGTTAATGAGTGGGTAAAAAGACAGGCATGGAAAATATGAGAGAAATTGGATTGTGCAGGTCTGAGTACATGAGCTGTAATGCTCCATTGTTTCTGTAACATTTGATTGTAGATGCAAAAACATCCGCCTGAAACTATTATACTGTTAAATGTGATGCATGCATAAACAGAATACTTCTAAACAGCAGCACTGTCCACACATTATTTTTATATTATTCATTCTAGCCTTAAGGAAATACACAGAGATGATTCAAAGAAAATATTTTGTTACTTAATTTTAGACAGAAGAGGCAACACAAAGACATATTTATATGGTGTCTACTTTCAGTTTGTAATGTTTGTTTTAATTCCAATATATTTTTATACAATTATTTTATTTATTTTTGTAATTATCTTATATTATATATTTATGTGTCTTGTACATATTTTTAAAGTAATTTTTTCATATTTTATTGTATTCTTCTGTATTTTTGCAATACTATTAATTTTCTCTTACTATGTTTATGTTATCCTCCCAATACATCAGAGCAGATTCCTTGTATGTGAAAACCTACTTGGCAATAAACCAGATTCTGATTGTGTTATCTTTATTGCCACATTGGTTGAGACTAAAATGTGTTGATACAATACGGCCCTAAATAGAAAGTTCCAACCCACCAGCCATCTGCTCCTCATACCCTGACATCTCTGTCCTGCTCATGATTTCAGATTCCCATGAATCCTGTGGCTTTAATTATATTCTCATCCACCAGGTGGTGTGGAATCTCCACAGGATTCACAGAGGATCGCCTGCCTGCCATTAGAAAGTCATTAAAATGCCTTCAACCTCAAAACATAACAGCAGTGGATTGTTTTATTTTGATTTTAAATTAAATGAGTAACTAAGATGACTCGGCACAAAGCAATTACTCTTTAGCTCTGTGTCATAAAACGAACAGTAGACATATCGTGGCTGATGCAGAGTTTGGATAAAATCAAATAAAAACAAATACACCACAAAATTCTCTATTAAATCACTTAAAAATGTGCTCATTAAAGGGATACTTTTCTATGCATGCCGTTTTTGCCTGTCATGCAGTTGGAGCTGCAAAGTTGGCCGATGAGCTGCTGAGGAGGATCTGAGGGTCGTGATCAAGGAAGTGCATTGCTCAAGTTCTCTGGAGGCTCTCACGTGTCCGAGCTGGACAAGAGCTGAAGTCTCACCTTAGTCTTCAGATATGGAGGCACTGACACCAGGCAGGTCGGGCCAGGTGACACAAACTCCATTTATATTTGGACAGCAGCACTGAAACACTAAAACACAAGTGTCTATGAAAGTATACAGGTTGTACATTTTGTAACTTAGAAACACGGTGTTGTGTAATGTGTCTCATTTATGGAGGCACTATTTTTGAACGTGTTGAGACTACACTGTAGAGCTGTTTGCTGCTTAATTGTGTAATTTAACAGAAGTTTTACAGATTGCTACTTTTACTTATAGTTACATGCAATTGCCATACACATAGATACGGAGGCCCTGAGAGGCAAGTGAGACAAGAGATTCTGGTGATCCATTTTCTAACTCTGATCCAAAATGTTTTCTGTCCTGTTTATTACTTAAGGAAAGGGGGTTTGCCAGTATCATTTTTCAAAATTATTTTTTTCATCTGTGCTTGCTGTGTCTGTTGTAATACTCATTTCGGCCACAGGAGGCTGAAGTGCCCCATGTTCTAAATAGGACTAAAAGCATTTGTTTTCTTCCAGGTGAGTTTTAACACACAATATACAGTATGTATCTTGTGTTTGTATATATCTTGTGTTTAGAGTGTATTTGAGGAGAAAAAAAACCTCACCTGGAATAAATAATAATAAATCATCCTATAAGTGTTTATCCTCCATTAGAGCCCATTTCACATGTGACAAAGGGGTGAAATGATTGCAGCCGTTTGCATCACTTAGCCAGAGTAAAGTTTAACTTAGCCATAGCTAATTAGACTTTGAATGGACAAGTGCAACTTTATGTACATAACTGCTTTAATTTCCCTAGATGGATATACAAAAGTAGGCTATAATTATATAATGTAATTAGGCAGCAGAGACACCAGAAATTAGACTGGTATCTTCAAATCTTGAGGGCAATGATAAAATGCATCATCTCGTAAATTATAACCTTCAGTAGAACCTGTAATGTCATACACTATTTCATATCGGCTGATATGTGATGGTCTGGATCATGACAGTGGGCTGTTTACGGTAAGCGCGTCATTTCCGATTGTTAATGTTTCTGTGTTGCTGGTAGCATACTTCGGCAGCTCCAGCTTGACTCAGTTAATGTTGTTATATTCTTGATCACATCGGCTAATTACTTGTCATCTATCTAAACCTATACTTGTACTTCCTAAGCACTTACAACTCTCTCCTTATCCTCCTTCTCTTAGCGACTCTCGCTAAATCCTCAATTCTTTACGCTCCGTTCGGCTCTGCTAACGTTAGCTGCTGCAGCTCGGCAGCTAGCGATGGCATCTCCCTCTTCTCTCTCCTGCTCGGTGTGTTTCATGTTTAGCTATTGCTCTGCCTCCTTTAGTGATAATGGTACGTGTATTAAATGAAGTTTATACGCAGGGTTGGAGGCGATAGATGAGCGGCTCCGCACCATGGTTAGTCAGCGGTTAGCAAGTGTAGCTGTTAGCAAGCCCCCTATAGCCGGTACGGGCCGACCAGTGGTATCTCCTGTTAGCCGGCCCCCGGCGGGGCCCGAGCAGCCGGGAGACTGGGTGACTGTCCGAAAGAAGTGTTATCAGAAGCCCACGGTTCACCACCAACCGCTTGCTGTTTCTAACAGTTTCTTCCCACTCAGTGACACACCAGCTGAGAAGCCAACTCTGGTTATCGGTAGCTCAATTTTTAGATACGTTCATTTTGAGACACCAGCGACGACAGTCACGTGCATTCCTGGGGCCAGAGCGAGCAACATAGAAGCACATTTGAAACTGCTGGCTAAGGCTAAACGTAGATACAGTAAGATTGTTATTCAAGTCGGCGGTAATGACACGCGATTGCGTCAATCGGAGTGTACTAAAGTTAATGTGGAGTCGGTGTGTACATTTGCCAAAACAATGTCGGACTCCGTAGTTTTCTCTGGTCCTCTGCCAAATCTTTTGAATGATGACATGTTTAGCCGCATGTCATCGTTCCGTCGCTGGCTCTCACGGTGGTGTCCAGATAATGATGTGGGCTTCGTAGACAATTGGCAGACTTTCTGGGGAAGACCTGGTCTGATTAGGAGTGACGGCATCCATCCTACTTTGGCTGGAGCAGATCTCATATCCAATAATATTACAAAGTCTATTAGTGGACCTAATCCATGACAACCCAGAGTTGAGACCAGGACAAAGAGTTGTAGTCTTACACACTTCTCTGTGCTTCTTTCTGGGCAGTCACCCACTCAAATTCCCATAGTGACTGTGTCTGCCCCACGACCACTGAAACGAATCAAGTCTATGGTTAACAGAAGAGGAGTTATACATGAAAACCTAATTAAAATAAACACCACCACTGCAAAAGTGCAACTAAATCGAAAAATTAAATGTGGGCTCTTAAACATCAGATCTTTATCAACGAAAGCTGGATTGGTAAATGATTTAATATCAGATAATAAGATTGATTTAATTTGTCTCACTGAAACCTGTCTGAGACATGAAGAATATGTCAGTCTAAATGAATCTACTCCACCTGGTCATATTAATACTCACATTCCTCGAGGTACTGGCCGAGGAGGTGGAGTTGCGGCCATATTTGACTCAAACCTCTTGATCAATCCTAAGCCTAAACTAAACTATAACTCTTTTGAAAGCCTTGTTCTTACGCTCTCAAACCCAACATGGAAAACAATAAAGCCAGTTTTATTTGTTACTGTGTACCGCCCTCCTGGTCCGTATTCTGAATTTCTATCTGAATTCTCAGAATTTTTATCAAGTTTAATCCTTAAAACAGATAAAGTAATTATTGTAGGTGACTTTAATATTCATGTGGATGTTGATAGTGACAGCCTTAATAATGCATTTATCTCAATATTAGATTAAATTGGGTTCAGTCAAAATGTACATGAACCAACTCACTGTTTAAACCACACTCTGGACCTTGTTCTGGGATATGGTGTTGAAATTGAAAGTTTATCAGTGTGTCCACATAATCCTCTTTTATCAGACCATTTTTTAATAACTTTTGAAGGCCTGTTACTGGACTACAAGCCAGTAGGCAAAATATCCTACGCTCGATGTTTATCTGAAAGTGCTATGACTACATTTAAGGAAGTGATTCCATCAGCACTTAATTCAATACCAGGACTCAATATCAATATAATGGAGGACTCCAATGCTAACTTTAGTCCCTCCCAAATTAATCATCTTGTTGATAGCGCTGTAGCCTCACTGCGAATAACACTCGACTCTGTCGCTCCTCTAAAGAAGAAGATCATAAAACAGAAAAAGAAAGCTCCATGGCTTAATTTACAAATCCGCAAACTAAAACAAAAGTCGAGAAATCTTGAAAGTAAAAGGTTTTCCACAAAATTGGAAGAATCTCGTTTAGTCTGGTTAGATCATCTTAAAACGTATAAGAAGGCTCTCCGTAATGCCAGAGCAGCTTATTACTCTTCCTTAATAGAAGAAAATAAGAACAAGCCCAGGTTTCTTTTCAGCACTGTAGCCAGGCTGACAGAGAGCCACAGCTCTACAGAGCCTTCTATTCCTATATCTCTCAGTAGTGACGACTTTATGAGCTTCTTTAACGATAAAATTATAATTATTAGAGACAAAATTAATCTCCTCCTGACCTCAATTGGTAATGACTTAACTTCAACTGCCGGACTTTTAAAAACATCTGTAACACCTGAAATATATCTAGACTGTTTTACTCCAATCAACCTTAACCAACTAACTTCAACAATCTCATCGTCTAAGCCATCAACCTGTCTTTTAGACCCGATTCCAACTAAACTGTTTAAAGAAGTTTTAACCTTAATTAACACCTTGTTATTAAATATGATCAACCTGTCTCTATTATCTGGCTACGTACCAAAATCCTTTAAAGTAGCTGTAATAAAACCACTTCTTAAAAAGCCTAGTCTTGATCCAGAGGTTTTAGCCAACTATAGGCCGATATCTAACCTTCCCTTTCTCGCAAAGATCCTTGAGAAAGCAGTTGCAAAACCGTTGTGTGATTTTTTACATAATAATAGTTTATTTGAGGTTTTTCAATCTGGATTTAGAGTTCATCATAGCACAGAGACGGCACTGGTGAAAGTTACCAATGACCTTCTATTGGCATCAGACAAAGGACTCGTCTCTGTTCTTGTCTTGTTAGACCTCAGTGCTGCTTTCGACACTGTTGATCATGACATTCTACTACAGAGACTGGAACATTCTGCTGGCATAAAAAGAACCGCATTAAGCTGGTTCAAGTCCTATTTATCTGAGCGATCTCAATTTGTACTTGTTAACGATAAATCCTCCATGTCAGCCAAAGTCAGTCTTGGAGTTCTGCAGGGTTCTGTACTTGGACCGATTCTATTCACCTTATATATGCTTCCTTTGGGCAATATTAGGGAAGGAACCACTCTATAAACTTTCATTGTTATGAGGATGATCCCCAATTATATCTATCAATTAAACCAGATGAAACCAATCAATTGGCTAAACTTCAAGCATGAAGGACATAAGAACTTGGATGTGTAGCAACTTTTTGATGTTAAACACAGACAAAACTGAAGTTATTATACTTGGCCCTAAACGCCTCCGAAACGCATTTTCTAATGACATAGAAGCTCTGGATGGCATTAACTTGGCCTCCAGCACCACCGTAAGGAATCTTGGCGTCATCTTTGATCAGGATCTGTCGTTTAACTCCCACATAAAACAAATCTCAAGGATTGCCTTCTTTCATCTACGTAACATTGCAAAAATAAGACACATCCTGTCTCAAAATGATGCAGAAAAACTAGTCCATGCATTTGTTACTTCAAGGCTGGATTACTGCAACTCATTGTTATCAGGTTGTCCCAAAAAGTCGCTTAAGACTCTTCAGTTGATCCAAAATGCAGTGGCACGTGTATTGACAAGAACAAGGAAACAGGATCATATTACTCCTGTATTAGCTGCTCTGCACTGGCTCCCGGTAAAATACAGAATAGAATTCAAAATCCTTCTCCTGACTTACAAAGCAATTAATGGTCAGGCTCCAGCATATTTTAAAGATCTCATAGTACCTTATAAACCAACTAGAGCATTACGCTCCCAGACTGCAGGGTTACTTGTGGTTCCTAGAGTCTCTAAGAGTACAATGGGAGCCAGAGCCTTCAGCTATCAAGCTCCTCTCCAGTGGAACCAGCTTCCAGTTTGTGTTCGGGAGGCAGACACACTCTCCACATTTAAGAGTAGGCTAAAGACTTTCCTTTTTGATAAAGCTTATAGTTAGGGCTGGCTCAGGTTTACCCTGGATCAGCCCCTAGTTATGCTGCTATAGGCTTAGACTGCCGGGGGACACCTCCCTGCTCTCTTCCTTCTCTTCCTCTGTCCTCCCCTCCCTCTCTTCTTCTCTCTCTCTATCTGTATGCATTTATGTAAATGTAGTTACTAACTCATCATCCGGGGCATCATCCCCGGAGTGTCTGCCAGAAATCAGGATCATGAATCGTGGCTGCGCCTGCTGACCTGGTCCTGCTGGACACCGGGAAGCCTTTTTGACATTTTCCTGGATTCATCCATACTTTCTTTTTTTTTTCAACACAACATCATTTCTGTTAAATGTTGTATTTGTACTATGTTGTTTATCCTGTACACACGACATCAATTGCATGTCTGTCCGTCCTGGGAGAGGGATCCCTCCTCAGTTGCTCTCCCTGAGGTTTCTTCCATTTTTCCCCCTTTAATTATGGAGTTTCTTTAAGGAAGTTTTTCCTTGTGCGATGCGAGGGTCTAAGGACAGAGGGTGTCGTAACCTGTACAGTCTGTAAAGCACACTGAGACAAATGTATAATTTGTGATATTGGGCTATACAAATAAATTTGATTTGATTTGATTTGATCCCCGGTGAGCCACAACACTTTATCTTTTACTTACAATATGTTATATGTTGTTATGTATTTCATCTCCCAAATATGGTGTTATGTGTTACCATATTTCTTTTAAATGTACCAATTGGTCCAGTAAGAAATTGTATTTCCAAATATAATGACCTCACCTTTCTATCAGTGTGTGATAAGCCAGAAAAGAACACAGCCATCAAACAATCAAAATGTCAAGGTATTTCTTTAAAAAGGTTAAGTTAAATAATGAATTAGAGATTAGGGAACACACTTCTTCAATGCCATGCAGAGAAACAGATCGATGGTGGCCAAGGTCTGGCTTCAGACTCAGACTGGTATTTTCAGGCGGAGAGGTACCAGACTCACACCTCTCCTGTCTGTCTCCTCATTGACAACAGATCAGCGCGGCTCAGTAAGGATCAGTAGCCTGGAAATGTCAAAAGTGTCACAGTGAATCAATTCAAATCATCAGGTCCCGACTTCATAAAGACGACAACTTAGAGCCTCTCAGGGAGAGAGAGAGAGATGAGGTACACTTCAAGAATGGAAATAAGTAGCTTTACTTGACTTCAAAATATAAATGCACCCTAAAAGCTTTTTAGCACGGTTGGAAAATGAGCTTCACTTGATGTACCCTGTGTTTCTGTATTCAGCTATGTTATTGTCTAAATTGCTGACACGAAACAGCTCAGACTCAATGGACTGCTGTGTGTCCTTGGCTAATCTCGCTTCAACTCCATCCATAAGCCTAATATTATTTTGCGCTCATTTATGACTCTGTCCTCATGTGGTTGCTTTGATACACAATTGTTGAAAAACCCTATTTTATTGACTGTTTTATATATATATATATATTTCCATCAACACTGATGTATATGATTGTGTCTCAATAGGATTGTGCGTAGTGTGTGTTTGCGGTGAGCGTGTGGTTGGGCATCAACCCTGCGTTTAAAAGAGTATTCTTTGGATCAAAAAATAGACTGACACTTCAGGTCGCTGTTACGCTGTATAATGTTTCACGAAATTAACATATATTGCAAGACAAACAAGCTCTTCTGTATCTAAGATGACATCCAGCATGAAATAAACTACTATGTCCTGAATAATATCTGTCCAAATGGAGCCAAGTATGTGAAACATATGCAATGGTAAAAATGTCCATTCACAGCTCATGTATAAAGCTACGATGGTGTGTGTGTGTGTATATATATATTAAAAAAATATATATATTATATATATGTAATATATATAATATATATATAAATATATACATTATATACATATATATATTTATATCTTATAACAATACCCCGTTACTTCTGCTTGACAAAATGTTTCACATTCTCAAAGACATGTCCTGCTCTGGTGACTCAGTGACTCAAGTTCAGAATGTGCTCTGAGCATCATGATAACCTTTCTCCTGTGTCATCCTCCGATTCGTCTTTGTCCTTTACTCCACTCTTATTGGGGAAAAGGAACAGGATTCTGAAAAAAATAATTAAGTGCTGTATGTAATTTTTCATCTCTGACGTCAGATGAGTCAGTAAATGGGCCTGTCTTATAAAAACTATGCTAACATTTGTGGAAATGCCAAGAGGGATTTACTGTATGTCCCAGAGAGCACCATTGATTATTTCTGAAGGCCCTGACACCATTAAAAACTAAAGGATACAGCTTTTCTCAGGACTCTTCAGGATGATGTACAGCCATTAATAGCTCACTAATCATACTCATTCTGACTTCTCCACAGCTACAGAAGTTAAAACAGGGATGGCTTTCTCACACTGCTGAAAACAACACAACATACATAAGAGAATATTTACATTTGTCACTTAAGGTATGCAGAACACCATATTATCACAGACCTTGTAATATGTAACATATGTAATAGTTTTCATGTTGCCGTCAGCAGCGTCATGACATCAAATGTAATACAATGATGTATCACCTGCTGTTTGTCTGCTGGTCTGCACCAACACACCTTTTCCTCATTAAACATGACTGCTTTTGGACTATATCCAGTGCATCTTTATTTATACAATAAGCATATATAGTTCAAGGTATTTTGTCTGAGATGCCCTTGTAGGTAGATTTCCCTGCGTCCAGAGACACCTCCAGCTAATTGAATAATGAGTCTACACTGTAAGTCATAATCAGGTACCCTCCCATGCGGCCTGAAAACATACATACAGTTCTTGCTGAGCTGTCCTCGTCGAGGGACTTCCACCTAGAAATAGAGCGTACACTGTCAGGTTACCTAACATTTTGTCCGGTCCCATCCGGGACTCTAACCTACATGCCTTCGTTTACCAAAATATGCAGTAACTGAGCATGTGATCTCTTACTGAACAAAACATCTTAACTGATGCATCTGCGTAATGTATTATTCTATATACAGTCCATGCAATATTATGTCTACAATGCAGTGAGAGAGGTTAAGTTGAGGGCTTCTGAGGGTCTCAGCAGACACCCACAATAATGCTTCTTTCCTGGCTGAACCTCTGCTGACTCATTTGACACTAACTCTTGATGAGAGCTGATTATTAAGTCCATTAATAGGTCTCATCACAACAAGGATCAACACATGTGACTCCCCTCTGCCTGCTTGAACAAATGCCCCAGAAGCACCAAGTAATTTCAGCAAATGACTCTTTGGCAAATGAGCTCTTTGATCAAGTTACTGTTGGGCGATGAGAATTACAGTGATGACATCTCAGGCGGCTCGTGATGTAGTGTACAGCTGTGGTTTTGAGGTGGTGCAGAACTCGCTTGTTGAGTAATGTGATGCACACAGTGACCAATCTTCTCATTTAACAACAGTAATTTATCAAAGAGCCAATATGCCAAGAAGTAAGAACTACTCACAGCCACACCGTCTTGGAGGATACTTACAGTCAGTGATGCTTTGCGCTCATTTCTGTATTCCATGTGATGTTAGGTTGCAGTCAACACTGAGGCTTTGTTCTTGTTAGCAAACAAGATGTCTTTTTTTTTGCCACTTTGAAGTTAATTTGTAGCTCTTTGTTGTGCTTGTTAGGAAGGGATCTATTAATGGCCCGCATGAAGAGGAGGAATGACTAAAGCCACCAATAACTGTTAACATGCATGTCAATATTGATGTAGATGATGTAGGATCTTTTATGCTACAGACTGGGAAACAATTCTGGGCTTAATAAATAAAATGTATTGACATATTTTCTTCTTCTACTTCGTGTTCTTTTCAAACCTATATTTCTTCTCCCAAAAAGTGACTTAAAACTATAGTATGTAGCTACTTAAAGAGGCTCCGAGTCGTGTAATTTTCATTTATTATTCAGGATAGTTGCAGTTTTGACTTGCATGGCTCCAGATATTGTTTGCTTTTCTGCTTTTATAATCCGAGTGTTTTAGTACAGAGAAGCTCTTGGTTTTACCACATGATTCTGTACCCCACGTGGCCCCTCTCCTGCTTTAATTGTTATAGATTTATCAGCCCGCTGCATCACTGATTTCTCCTCTGTCCCTCTCAGATACTCCCTTACAATCTGATGGGCTCTGAACATCAGGGCTATTAACAGGCTCTGCCAAGTTGTTGTTACCGGTTGACCTTGAGTGACACAAAGACACAGGGAAAGAGACAGAGGTACGAACGCATTCCATTAAGTAAATGTGTTTATTGTGTTTACCATACAGCAGCAGGGCAATGGGAAAAATGGCATTAAACCTCTTGAATATATGAAACATGTAGCAACAGTGTGATAATAAAGACACAGGGCAGAGTTTGCTGGCCCACAATAATACTTGTGAGAGTGAAACAGTAAGAGAAATTCCCCTCAGGTCCAATCACATTAAGCAACATTTCTAAATCAAGAAACTCTGTGGGAATATAACAAGAATCGATATCTCCTTAGGCTCTGGCCTCTTGATTGGGATATCATAGGCTGAAGCCTGAGAGTTTATCGATACGTTTTTGATATCCTATATGTCCAACAAGTAACTGGTACTACTAACAAGTATTGTGTGTGCACCCAAAGCCCTGATACATCTTATTCCTCTGACAAAAAGCACCATTGTCCAAAAATTATTAAACACACATCCATGAGCCACACTGTTATGATACACACCCAACCGGAAATAGGCCACAATAAATGCAATGTTTATTCTTGTTTGAGTAACGTGCTAAAAAACTAAAGTTCCCTGCTATTAATAAGCTTTTTTTTTAAATTGATAGTATATATCTGTGACATTTTCATTAAGTACTAATGTGCTGAGAGGCTGAGTGACACAGACAGGGACGAAAATAAAATAAAAGTGGAATTGGACTAATCTTGATCTTTTCATAGAATATGTTCACAATAAGAAAAATATTGCCAGCCCTAAGGCCTTTACACACTGGGGGCGTTTGTGTCTTGCGATCAATTCGCAAGTCTATTAATTAAAACATTTTTTTTGTGAACAAATAAAAGGAATTAACCAATCCCGTTTGCGGTCTAAATTGCACCTGTAACAAACTTCATTTTTCATTCTAACTTTGACAAAAGCTGCACATACAATCTTATCTGTTCGTACCTTTCACAATAAAAGCCCTAGACATATAATAATCGCAGGCTATCAGAGTGTTGTTCTGGCATCAGCAGGAAATGGACCCAAAAACACAACCCACAGAGAAAAGGGGTTAAAGTAATAGTTTTTACTTACAACAAAAAAGGAAGTCAAAAAATAACTCAACAGTACAGAGTAACAAAAAACTAGACTAAACATTTGTTAAGTGACAAGGCAAGATAATAAGCTGTAAAGAGTGTAACACTGGGGAAATTGCTGGAACACTGACTGGAACAGATAAGATGAACTGGTACAGACAAAGGGGAAAGCAGAGACTAAATACACAAGTAGAGGAAGGTGATTAGAGACAGGTGAAACTGATCAGGACAGGGCAGGTAATCACACAGGCGGGAAACACACAAGGGCAGGAAGTGAAGTATCTGAAATGAGAGACAAGGGAGATTCTACCAAAATAAAACAGGAAGACAACTAAAGACAGAAAAACAAGGAGAACACAATTTAGACAAGGGGCTGGGACATGACACAGGGAGTATTTTCGCACTTTCGTTTTGATTAGTCCCAAATGTTGTAAATGATTGTTTTAAGATAATGTGCCAGTATGTCTCTAATGTGTATATTAAATGTTAATATTTTAAAAGATAATCGCTGGAACTGAAAACATGTTTGGTCTTTCTTGTTTGTGTTCACCTCATGTTTGTGATCTCAGCACTCCTGGAAAACAGGATGCCATCAATCACTGTTTTCCAAATATTAAATAAAGGTTAAATGAAAAAAAAGATTGATGTGACCTTCTACAATCATGACTTTGGCAGTGCCAAACTTAAATCAAGTCTTCTACCATCAACCTTGTAGATAACTCCGCGGCAGAGAGGGGAAAGCCTAACTCATCCCTCTCAGACTTAAAGTGATTTACTAGGGATTGCAGTTTGAGAAGGCTGACCCTTCTGTTTTACCCACTGCTGACCTTTTCATGAAACTCCCAATTAAAGTCCATCATTTAGACATGGGGGTTCAGCGTACGTCTCTGTAGACTTTAACCCTGCCACTATCTACACCTTAAGTCAAGAAGTCCGCACTCTTACAGCACGTAGTTTTACAATCATTCAGCGAAAGAAGATTTCACCTGAGAATGTACTGTATAGGAGTTTGTTCTGAAAACGTTGGTGTTGGTGGTCTTATGATATATGATAATCATCAATAACAAACTAGTCCCATGTCTAACTAAAAATCTTACGTCATGCAAATACTTGCAAATGGACAGAAGTCAGCTCCAATGGAGACGTCAAAGTCTGAATTCAAGGCTTCATGTGTCCACTTTTATTGAATAAAAGACTGAATCGGAGCTGCAGTCTGTGACTGGAAATCCTGAGTCCACAGAAGTGAAATGTCCTTAGCTGACGTATCCAAATGACTTTTGTGATCTTGCGCCACCATGGGTTCGAGATGAAATGTCACAGTAAGCACTGGAAGGATGTCCATGACTTTCATGTTCCCCTCAGGAGAAGGAGGCCTTTTTCAGGTAACACATACAGTAAGAAAAGCACAGGCGTAAATAATTAAATGAATTATTTGATTTCAGGTTCCTGGTGTCACGCTGGCTCACTGTCACTACAACAGAAACATCATTAGTGTGGTTATTAATGGCCTTTTGTAATCCTTTCGTTTTTCCCCTGACCTTCGATACATCACTGCCATGGGGTCAAAATGTCTCTGCTCGAGGACCAAACAACTACAGAACTAATGACATTTTCATTGGCCTCAGCTGTACTTTATGTTTAGCGTTAATTAGATAATGTAAGATGGTGAACATGGACACTTCATACCTAGACATCAATAAGCATTGGCATTGTTAGTTTGCTGATGTTAGCATTTAGCTTGACGAGCAGCTAGAGTTGCAGCAGTTTCTCATTTCTTTACAAATTTGTGAAAATGTCATAATAATTAAAAATATTCTAGGATCACATAGGAAGTTGTTGTTAAGGTTGATATCACCAATCATATTTCAGCATTTGGCTTGGTCGCATATTGGCCTTGATGAGCCACAAAGAAGAAGACAAAGTATACTACAGCAGTCTGCAGGGGAAAGATGAATGAAACAGAGACAGGAAAAAGAGGGAGAGAGAGAGAGAGAAAGAGGGAGTCATCATCCTCAGCCAAAATAAGAGTCACCCTGAGGTAAAGAAAGGGAAAGACATAAATAGAGAAAGAAGTTAGAAGACAGCAAGATGAAAGAGAGAGAAGCTGGCATGTGCAGAGATTGAGAGACAGAAGCACACACATGAACACACAAACACACACATCCAAAAAGAGAGAGGGGGGGGGGGGCTTTTGAAGGCTTGAATTGAATAGATTGCTTTGAGGTGAGGATTGAAGAGATGATGGCTTTTAGCTGTGAGGGAGGCTGCCCAAGAGGTGTGCCCCAGAATCAGTCCGTCTGAACTCAACTGTCAGCTGCTGAGGGATTACAGCAGGCCAGGTCAAGGAGAGCACATGCTCTCACAAACAAGGTGTCACTTAAAGCTGTATACTGCTACTGCTAGTAACAGTAACAATCATCACGATAATAGGAAATGTATTATAAAAGTGCTTACTCTGAACTACACAGAGACTAATGACCTCCTTTATTTTCAGCAGGCTCCACTATCCTAATATCCTATCTGCTCGACACCGTAAAGTTATGAATCAGGAACAATTGATGTAGAACTCTGCTGCCCGAGGGACTGGTGAGGAGCAGGAGTAGAACACACATCACACTGACTTTTGGCATTGATTTTTAAAATTGACTACATGGCCCAACACCAAGCTACTTGTTGCTACTTTAAAAAAAGTTTTTGAACGTATAAACCAAAATGTCCCCTCAGGTCCGGCAGGACTGGCCTTTTAACTGGTCTGACGTATGGGACAGACACCTTTGCTCAGGCATGCGGGCCAACGGACCAACCTGCCAGAGGATCTGAGGGGAACTGAAACTGTGGGCATAATCTATACATTTAATTGTGATGTGTAGAACTTTAATCTCAGACCTCGGCATATTTTCCTTTTTTTAAGTCTGCATTTGACCTCAAACTTCCCATGCATTCATGATCCATTGTTTTACTTATACTTGTATTTTAAATGTCTTTTTACTTGTAAGTCACATGTAAAGTACTTTGAACCACACTGACCTCTATGAAAGGTTTATTAAGATGTATTAACTCAAGGATCCAAGAGGGCTTCAACTGGCTGTTGATTGACAGCCATTGGGGATTCATACTTGGAATTTCTTTATGCAAGGATTCAGATTGTGTGAAAATGTTCTAAAATGTTCTTGATAAAATAGACAGTTTGTGAAATCAAATCAATAATCAACACAGTTTAGGTAAACAACATACAGTCTGGAGAAAATGTGATGAGGTCCTGATGAGGTTCGTCATGAACATATTTGCAAAACCCACACTGTCAGCACTTCCTACTTCTTTTCCTTCAGCCTAGAACATTCATCATGAATACTTAATGTTGTCACAACAGAAAAAACTTGACAACATCCAAAAAAAAAAAAAAAAAGTTATATTGGCCCAAATCCCGATCCTATGGACTGTGTCTGACTTCTGGAAATACAATATATAAAAACATGTGGTGACAGCTGTCGGACAGGGAAATGCATTCGGCTCTAAGTCTTATTGTCTATAAAAACAATTGTATTAGAACCTAGAATCAAAATTGTGGTTAAAAAAGAAACTTTTGCTCAAAATGTCCTCATAGAAAAAATACATATGTGAGAGAAATTTTAGACATAGCAAAATGAAATGCTGACACAACAGCTGAAAACAAGAAAAAGCAAAACTGCACTTTCATTTATCATGATGATTCAGCTATTATCTTAAGTTATTTCATCTGCAATGATTTCTCACTATATAATATGATCGATAATTTAATAATTTATATTTCCAACAGTTTGTATCAAACATCATTCAGTATTTCTAATGGTTGTGGTATCTGGTTGGCAAATGTGGGAGAAGTCTGTAAAAAATTATTCTCTATTATAGGTAGCAAAACCTTCAATGTTGTTGTTTGTGCTTTTCTGTAGATACGTGTCTTTAACCATATCTAAAAGTACGTTTCCATACAACTAAAATGCATTCTCATTTATTTCGATCACGGTCGCAACGTTAATGTCACGATCTGGTTTCCGTGTTTCCTGTTTTAAATGTTCACTTCCCGATGTGTCTTGTTTACTTCCTGTCCTTGTGTTTTCCCCACCTTCTGTGATTGTTAATTTGATCCTCCTGTATTTGCCTTTCTCTCCCAGCTGTGTCTTGTTCCTTCGTTTAGTTGTCTCATTGTTATTTGTCAGTTCGTCATTTCATGTTATACCCGTATTGTTGGATGTGTTCTCGTGCCTCCTCGTGCTTTCCTGGTTTGTTTGTTCAGTTTACTTTTTACTAGTGATGGCGAGAAGAAGCTCCATCCAATTGGTTCACTCATGGGCCGAAGCTTCATGGTGCTTCATTTGATCTACTGCGCCATCAAGTGGACAATAAATGTAAAACCGGCAGAGTGATTATAATGGCATGGCTTAGGTGTGTGAAGTAGTGATGGGCAAATTAAGCTTTTGTGAAGCACTGAACCACTTCAGCCAATTGTTTCCAAAATGGGTTCATTACTCAAAGCTTCTGGCTGCAGTGGATTTAAAGTATCTTTGCTTTGAAAATTCTTTGACGCACACATCTAAGACTGAATATCATGTTCTATTTAAAAATAAAGATTGATAAATGTTGTGTTATTGAGAAAAGAGAGCTGAGTGCTGGGAAAATATGGCAGGGGGCGATTACTTTTTGGGCTTTTTATGCAGTTTAATATTGGAGAGCAAGAGAGTGAAGGGGGATGATGTGCAGCTAACAACCGCAGATCAGATTCGAACCTCGGGCTGCTGAGGCAAGCCTTTGCTTTGTGGGTCGATCGCTCTTCCAGCTGAGCTACTGGGGCATCAAAGGGGATGATTATGTGGGATGGGGAACAGTCAAATATTTTTATTGATGTACATTATTCTTTCAACAGATTTAGATTTGGTTTCTTTACTTGCTCACAAGGAACAGATGATGCTGGCGTGCATAAAAATTGTTTCGCTAGTTGGCTGGCTCGCTCCATAATGATCCAATACAAACGCAATACCAACAACTCAATAGCAACAACGCATACTACGACAACAACACACACATTTACGGTTATAATGTGTTGAGGCGCTCAAATTCAAAACTGTCTCAACCTGTCAGAATCGAGACGAGGCAGTGCCAGTGAATCACCTGTTTGGACCGTGAACCAGTCCGGTGATTCATTCAGGCAATGAAACAGTTACTGCTTCAGACGTCATATGTCACGTGATTTTAAGCAAGTTTTGAAGCAGTGGTTCTATGGAATTGTAGTTCAGGGTTTGCAGCAAATATCAAAGCTTCATTGTCGCACTGCGGAATATGAACAGCACTCTCCTGGGTGAAAGTCCTGTGTCCGACTTCCTGCATAAGCGGACTTCTGTGATACATCAAAAACAAACGTAACCTGGGAGAAAAAAACAAGTTTCCCTTTAGACGTAATTGTCAATGCAGTTTCACTGTATGGGTAGCGTGATATTTCAGAGACCAGGCTGATATCTCAGCGTACCCTGGGAGAAAAAAACAAGTTTCTCTTTCGACGTAATTGTCAATGCAGTTTCACTGTATGGGTAACGTGATATTTCGGAGACCAGGCTAATATCACAACGTACAACAACATTCACTATGACATCACCACCAGCCTGTCCTCGTACTTCATTAAGACGAACTCCCAGCAGCCCCTGCAGTAACTATCTTTCCATTTCCCTATTTGAACCTTAAGAGTCCACAACAACCTCAAACAGTAGGTCTGCTGTGTAAAACCAGCTGAACCATGAATCTTTGAACAGAAGCCTCCCAGGGTGCCGCACAACAGCAAAACAACACTGTGCATTAACACAAGTGATCAGAGATTGCTCCAAGTCTTAATTCTGCATTTCCCTTCTTGTGTCTCCCTGAGCTGTCAGCTGTGATTGATGAAGTCACTTTGACCCTCTGTTGGTTTCTCAAAGCCCAACTTCCCCTCGAGCTGTGGGGAACTTCCCTGCTGCCTCTCTGTCTCTCAGCTACTTTCTTTGAGTCCCCCTCTCTCTTCCTTTGGCTGTGGGGTAGCAGTTTTCTGTGTGTCACTTCAGTTTTCCCTCTTGCTCCGGCTCGGGGCGACGCCTCTCCCTCACTCCCTTTAATCTCCGCTCTCATTTCGGTCGAAGGTGACATCTCCCTCTCTTTATGCCCTTCTCTTGCTCTCTCTTGTGACGGCGATGGATGTCTTTTTGTTCATTTAACTTCTCGAAGACAATACTGCTGCGTTCTGTCATCACTGAGTCACGACTGATGGTAACCCTTAGGATTAAAGAGCACAGAGGACAATATTGTCAGCAGGACACTCAAAATCGCAGAGAAAATCCTTTAAAAAACACGTATTTAATGTATTTATTTAATTACATCCATTAAACAAGAGACCACTGTCATGATTGTAAAACTACAGATTCTAACTTCAGTGAGTATCAGTACAAGTCCATCAAACTTAAACATGTCCCCTAAATCTCTTAGGGACGAGGCAAAGGTGGAATGTTGGCAAACAAATTGTCTGAGTTTGGCAGAGACAATTGTTTTGCATTGAGTAACACATAATATTTGTTGGGTCATATGAAACAGTTTTGGAAGGCACTGACAAACCAAGCCCTGTGGATAAGGGAGTCAGATCAGAAAATGCAAATGAAGGTAGTTTTTGAAAGATTATAACAAAAAAGTGTTTTTGTTCTGTAGGTATACTTTAACACGGTCCAAAGAGAGTATCGTCAGGCCTTTCAAAATGACAAATTTTACTTTTAAATGAAATCTCACAGCACCGTCACATCTTTACATGTTGTAGTGAAATTGTCACGTATTCTGCTCAATGTCTATCTTAAATAAATAGCATACCGGCATATAAAGCATACTTTATAATCATCTGTGGAATACCATCAGACTGCTAAATTTGATAGAAATTAATCTCCTGGTCGAGGTAGGTTATGTACGATTTTTAGAAATGGGTTGTTTGTCCAACCATGGAAATAGGTCAGTGAGCACACCATACCTTTTTTAATCTCTGAACAGAATCTGAGATGCTGAAATGTTATTCTGAAGCTCAGGCTTGGTGTCCCAGCAATGGGTGTGGTGCTGCACACATTACAATGTTGTTCATTGCTGCAGTCTGTACATTTAGTTCTTTCAACTACTTTTCTCACACACCAATGAATTCCCTGAGAACGTGCCTGCTGGTTGGAATGTAACAAACACTTGTAAATGATGAATTAGCTTTAAGAGGCTTCAATGGGAACAGAACAATTAACCTTATGGTCATTGTCTTGTTGATCTATTAATCTTTTTTGGTACCAAGGCTTTGTCACTCATAGCCAACAAGAGCGCACAAGAGCTCTAATGTCAGCCAGCGTAGCTCCCAGCTTAGTGATCCTACCACCTTCATGCGCCTTTGCATAAGGCCATTAACAGACCATAGTACTGTTTTGGAGTGTTTAAACCCATTTATAACAAATTATGCATACATAACTGTCAGCTATTTTTCAGCACAGCACAGGTTTTAGATTGATGAATGTGATTTTTGTACCCTCAAGGCAGTCATCGGTTTCAATTAATGTTGAAAAGGTCACAAAGACTTGAAACTTTCTCCAAACAGTCAGATCACAGACGAGAAGATCGATTATGGATATTCTCATCTTACTCTCGGCAAGGAAGCGAACAAAAATATTATCTAAAATAAAGAACTATTCCTTCAACTTTTTCGGTGTTAAATTCCATCATTCAACACTTTGACATGTTTTACAGTATTTGTCTGTCAAATTGTATGGTGTCACCATCTGAAATCACACTCACCAGAGAAGAGTTTTTAAATCACAGTCTAAATGCGGGTTTCTACTCCCCCATGCTCTGGTCATTAACCCACACTGTATGTGGTATATTAAAGTCATAGCTCCGACTCTTTGAGCCCACATTTAACTAAAGATAGCCTCTCTCTGTATGACATCTATTTATCTCTTCCACTCTCATTATAGTTCTAACTCTGCCACCCAGTGAGGACCGTGTCCTTTCTCGCTCTCCACTGAGAGATTAACAAGGGCATTTAAAACATATTGTATTAGTACAATCAGGCATTCGGTCGCCTTTAGCTCCCTCATTCTCCGCACTGACTTTTTGTTCAGAACATTTAAATGTAATTGTCATGATCAAGAGTATCCAGTTTCTGCTGTCATTTCAGAGTTTCCTCCAGTGGCTCCGTCAACACAGTGGGGGTAAGCTGTTATTAACCCAAATGTAGTGCATTATTCATATGGGATAATTTGGGCAATTGATTAGATTGACAATACACAATGATAGCTGATATTTATTATTTAACAGCTTTAGATGGAGAATGTATATTGAATATATCATTATGAAAGTAACTTTGATAGCACTGTGGAGAGACTGCAGCAATATAAATCCATCACTATGTTATGTGCTCCCTTTTGTGAATTTATCTATTCTGCTATAATTTCAGCACACTACTCAGATGAAGGGAAGTAGCAAAAATAGATATTTTGACTGCTTTTGCCTCTTGTTGAAATGTCAGTTCATGTTCAACACACGGACTTAAAGTCTTTTGAAGGTCATTTTCGTAGTGGCCAAACCGTGGAACCAGAACTTCCGGGCCCAAAAATGCTTTTTTCTTATAGACTTACATTGGGAAAGAGACGTCAGTAAATCAAAGGGATACTTTTTTTTTTGTATAAACAATTGAGTAGCCCTTATTTAAATAAATATGTCCTAAAAGTTGTAAAATTCACTAATAGTTGAATTCATAGTTATTTTTATTCCTCCGTTCATGTGAATGACCCGAGACAGAGCGGCTGGAAGGCGGGATCGAAAGAAAAGGAAGAAAGGAAAGGTGTTCTTGCTGTACGGGCCCATAGATGCGGAAGATCTCTGGAGATCCAGGTAATTTTATCCCTCAGCAGTCGAGCCATTATGGCTTCATGCACCACTGAGTAACTTTCACAGGAATGAAAGGGACCCCGCCTCCAACGCTGTATCCAATTCTTTTAATTCATCCATGGTCTCGCCACACACTGGGTGTTTTGAAAAAAATATGAATGTATGTGTGTGACTTTGTTATGTCAAACAGAAAAAAGGAAAGCAAATGACACAATAGCCATTTTATATGAAAATATAATGACTTATCCTTTATAAATGTGCAATCAAAACAGAAGTGCGCCTGAAATCATTTTTTACCAGGATTTCAGGCGGAATTTGTCAAAGTTGTCAGATTGAGTCTATGCAGGCAGCAGTGAGCCATTGTGGCCTTTGGGTTTGTTGTCTTCCTCTTTGATCAGGTGTTTAAAGTCTTTGCTCTTTCTATCTTAGTTTCCCTGTTCCCAGCTGTGCAGCATGTAGTCAGGTAGTTTTGCAACACAAGAGCCTTTGAAATGTAAATCACAAGTGTGTGTGTGTGTGTGTGTGTGTGTGTGTGTGTGTGTGTGTGTGTGTGTGTGTGTGTGTGTGTGTGAGCATTTTAGAAGCTTTGGATGAAAACGTAGTTGGCAGACGCGCCGAGGCAATGACTAGAAAAGCTCAAAATCCACAGGGGCCCACTTTCTTGGGAGCCACTCGTCTTTTGTATAATTTCAATAAACATGTCTAATATTCATTCAGTGTCATTATATCTGGTCCTTTTTACCCTCACAGCATGACGTTGGAGTCTAAAAGGTTTTATTTTCTTATTATTATTTTTTCCACATGACTACTTTTGGTCAGAGAATAGATACATACAGTTTTTAGCTGTAGATGTAGACAAGGATTAATTGAATAAACTGATCCCCACATTTCTTTATATTGCCGTTAACTGCCATCAGATTAAATTTCGGCCTCATGGCCCAGTATGTTTGAAATTTTAGCTGATATCTAAAGGTAGACTGCAGCCACCTGGAGCAGCAGGAGGAAGCCAACTGATGGTCCGAGTTTTCAGGATGGCTGGATTTCTAAAAAGATATTTCTGAAGTCTGACTGTAACCATGCCAACTATTATCCTGAGACCCGAGCAGCAAGTGGGCACCGGTATGTAAAATATGTACTTAAATTGGAAAACAAGAAGCAAGAAAACATCATATAGCATTTGTCAAAGCAGAGGTTTTAAAAAGTGCTTTATGGATAAAAAAGAAAAGAAAAAAGGAAAGGTCGAGACAGAGCTGTGTTTGTTATTAGGATATTAATGATGGAGGATATCAAAGTTACAGTGTGGCCAAGGGGCAGCAGATATAGTCTTATTTTCTTCTTATAAGAAAGCTTTCTTACATATATCACATGTTCTAAGTGCTTTTGTCTTAGTTTGGCATTGATGTACATTAAATCTGTTAGCTGGCTGGTGAAAATGTAAATTGTTTATTTATATAACTCACTTATATAAAACATAGTTATTAAGATGGGAAATAATAATGGTGGCAATTACTTTCTCATGCTCTTTCTTTGAGACTCTGATCAAAGGCTGTTCAGTCCTTTGAACCCGACAGAAACATTGCTTGAAAAGTCGCACAGCTGCTTGTCAGACTAATAATTCACTTCTCACTGTGCAGACAACAAAACATAATGCCAGTTCAGCTCAGTTCAGTTTGTTAAACCGCCAATAAGTGATTATTTTTTTGGCCACTTGGGTGCCACAGAAACTGTAAATACAATATTGACAGCAGACATTTAACTGTTTGTATATCCAGCAGATATCGAGCAACATTATCATTCATTTTGAGCATAGACTTTACTTTTTCATTTGACCTACAGTACATACTACAGCTGCCCTTACAAACTATGTACTGTTGTATGGGTTGCAATTTGGACATACTATTTCGTCCTAACGTGCCACCTTGAACTTAGATCATATATCTGCTTATACGTATCTGCAGCACAAAGGATTGTGGGTCAGAAAAGCATGCTTGTATTCTGCAAAAAGTGACCGGATGCTGTAGGACCTGATAGTTCTTGGCATACTGCATTGGACATATTAAGTATTGGGACATACTAAAGATTTTTCTGGATTCTGAATACTATGGTAGTTTGGGTAATGTAACGCAAGGTGTATGTAAGAAGTGGACGCCGTCACCGTGACGCCACCCATTGGTTTGTGGACTACGGTTTTGAAAACCTCAAGTTTTACGTTTTGGCCGTCGCCATCTTGGCTTTTTGGAACTAGAAGTGACAGGAGAGGAAGGAGCTAGGCACAACCGAACACTTTTAGACGATCAAAATGTTACAATTAACTTCCATGAACACACAGAAAGCACCCAGACCAACAGCATGGAAGCAACCTGTCAATCACAAGGTAGCCCCGCCCTAAAGCATATGCTACTTAATCGTCTATTTCATAAAATGAACATCATGCTGTGTTGAAGAAGACTTGAACCTAGCAATTGTGACACATAGTCAAAAGAACCCAAGACCACGACTCAGGAGGCAGGTTTAAAAAACAAAGGCTTTACTTACAATAAATACAAGGATACAAAAATCCAGGTAGGCAAACAGTGTTATGCTAAAGAAAAATCTATAATATACAGGCATGGTCAAAAACAGATCAGGATAAAGACAGTCGGACAATAATCTGAACGCTTGGAAGCTAAGGCACATGACACAAGACACTCTGGCAGCGGATGCTGGAATGGGGAACAGGTGAGTGGGTAGGATGAACAGGTAAAGTGAAGACAGACAAATGGGATTGGCAGGGTCTGAAAAGACAAGAGAGTTAGATCACAAAAACTGAATAAGAATGGTATAAACAAGCAAACGCAAAACTATGACGGACTGAGACGAATAACTCAACACTTTCTCATAGACTCATATACAACCGGAAGTCCTGTTTCTGGCCACCTGGTGATTGAGAAGGCATTATTCACTCCTTTTTAGTTCTGAGGTGAAGCCAACGCGGTGCCCGTGGGCACTTGGTCTCCCGCAGGGACTACGTGAGTCGCCCGCAGGGCATGTTCTAAAAATAGCCCTAGTCACCATGAAGCTCCATCTAATATTTGTATTCAATTGTTTTGCTGGTAAAAAAAAAAAAATCAATAACACTTGAATTATTGTTTATTTTAAAATGACAATATTGAATATAGAATTAAAAAAACAAAAATGTTTTATGTATATATAAATTCTGACCCTGTCGGGGCAAGCTAAATCTCCATTTCCCTTTTCGCTGAGGCAAGCTAGCTAGAGCAGCGAAGATGGGGCGCTAGGAGCGTTTTTTACGCTAAACATGGAAGAAAAGCGAAAGAAAACAAACTATTTTCATAATGATTGGGAGGAATAATTATAATAATAATAATAATAATAATAATAATAATAATAATAATAATAATAAATGTTATTTATAAGCGCACTTTTCATTTGCGTAAACAAAACAAAACAAAAAATTATAATTATAAAATTATATTATATTATAAAAATTATTAATTATGTTTTACAACAGTGAAAGAAAAGTATGTATGTCTCATTTGCGGGGCGACGGCAAAGCGGCACATTGTGGAGACACTTCGGTACGTGTTACAGAAGCTACCATGTTAACTAACTAACTAACTAACTAACTCCCCACCTGCAGCACTGCGGGCAGAATAAGCCATAAATTAAAGTAGATTTGGACCGCAGCATCTCTTTTCACGAGGCCGGTGAACAAGTCACACAATGCAACGGAAGCTTCATTTAGAGCTGCACATTTTTTAAAATAAGGAACAAGAAAGCCTTTTCGGACAGAGAGTTCTTGAAAGGTGCAATGATGTTATTGAAAACTCTGTTCTAAGACGAGAAGAAAGGTTCCGATGTGATCTCCTCTCTCTCTGATGTTACAAAGTTAGTGTTTGTACAAACAGGATATGATTTGAAGATGTGACAGTTAATGATTTCCTTATTTGTTTTACAGAAGTGATACTTTGTACTAAAATATAACTAGTGTGATTTTGAACAAAATGCTACAAATGTTCTCATTCATACAAAACTGTCAATAAAGATATTTACAAAAATATCAGAGATGTGATAACTCTGACTTTCAAATGTTGAAATAGATTGAGAACATAAATAAGTTGAAATATATCTGTGTTTCCTACCATGGTAAATCATTGTTAATAATCATTGTGACGAATAATTAACATTAACATGTGATCTTCACATATATTAATATTTATTATGATTATTATTATTAATGATAATGATCATTAAAGGTGACCCGTGCAACTATGTTATTCAGGAAATTTGTATCAAACAAGTAGCCCTTCGTATTATTCAGTACCCTTGAAGTAGCTCTCAGTATCAAAAAGGTTGGTGACCCCTGATATATGGCTTAAAAAGGTTTTTGTCTCACTCCGGCATGGAGTGCCTGTCTGGGTTTCTTCTAGGTATTCTAATTTCCTCCCATAGTCCAAAGGTGTGCAGGTTGGCTGAGTTGGTGACTCTTAGACCCCATTTTATCTGGCTTAAACCCAAGTGTTGGGCAAGTTACTTTACACATGGCTTTGTAATATATTACACATTGCTAGTTACTTTCACTTAAAAGTAATACCTTACTTTACTGTGCAGAGTAATACGTTACTGATTACACTACTTAGGTGCTACTTTCACCAAAATAACCGCAGCAGTCCGACTAGGCTTTATAAAATGGAAGAGGGTAACGAGCTGTCCAGGTTGTATCCCCGTACCCGAGGAGCAGGGTCCATCCCCCAGTGACCCTGCACAAGATAGATGATGAGGGTTTGTTTTTAGAAAAAAAAAGATGAGGTGACCACAACTGGATAATAACAACAGCATTAACAACAGTAGGTGATTTTGCTGTAATGCTTACCAATGCAATCACCAACTGTATCCTCAAAGGTAATAGAATAAAAAAGTTCTTGCTTTTCGAAGCCATTCATCACTTATCACTTAAGTGCTGCTGCGGCTACTGGCAGAGGCTACCCAGGAAATGTACAGTTCTGAGTTCTTCTGTGTTTGTTGTGGTTCTGTGAGTGAATCGATGGAAACTGAAATGTTTTAAGTTTGTAGGTGAATGGATGGTAGAGCTAACACGTTTCTTCAATGTCACAACAGCAAATGTATATCTATATACTTCTTAGTGACTAAATATTGATTGATTTGTTTATTTATTTTCATTTTCATTTTCGGGGTCAGCTGGCCAAAAACAGCTCAATGCAATGGGACAAAATGAATCCTCTACATCAAACCTCATAATGACTAAGCTATTGGCAGGCATATGCAGAGTCACATCTCTCTAAATGCCTGGTTGTATTTTGTTGTAATATTGCAGCTGACAGGAGGCAACAGTCACACAGAGAAGCTCTCCAAATGAAGCCATTGTGTACTGTTGTGGACAGCATTATATTCCTGGTCGTGTTTGTGGGTTGCTGTAATTTTCTTAATCCTGCAGAGAATAATGCTGTGACAACTCAATAGCTCAATATGCTCGTTCCTGCTATAAGACATTTATATGTAAAGTAATTTTCAATGAACATGGCCAAGCTTGGCTTTAATGCAAAACACTTTACCTTTCAAACGGGGGAGCTGGAATTTAGGATGACATTTTATTTAAAAGTTGGCAGTGTTTTCAGATTAATTTTAATCTTAATTTAATAAGCGTGGCACTGACACTGTCAGGCTACGGCCGTGGTTGAGTCACCCTGGGGCCACCCATGCTCAAAAGCTACTTTCATAATGTCATTTAATAAATTAGTATTTTTAACACTGCTCACTCTTGGTGATGTTTGCTATTTTAGAGTATTTTCCTTTGTTATATAACTAAAGCACACACACATACTGCTGTTATTTCACCCTATTGCTACCCCATTTGGTCCAAAGTAAACTTAAGAAAGGTGGGGAGTGGACATGAGCGGGCAGTAGGCAGACAGACCTGTTAGCATCAATAAAACTAATTGTGAAACTAATGATTTTCTTCACAAATGCACTTCAAAGTGTTTGCTGCTAATCTAGAAGGTTGGCAGGTGAGATAAGGAGTAATGAGCTGAGATTTAAGGTTATCTATCCATGCTGATTTGTGAGGAAGTGGTAATTATTTATTTGTCTGTGATTTATTGTTTGTGGTGTGCTGATGTTACCCTACCTTTGAGGGCTGGAATTTTGGAGCTTTTTTATGGTAACAATCTCAGCAGACTTTTTTTGGGGGTGGAAATCCTAACTTTGTAAAGGTTTTAAGAGCAACTTAAAGTGTTAACACTTCCACCCCCCACACAGTGCCTTGCTCCTGTGTTCCTCTATCTTATCCCCTGTCTACACCTGTTTGTTGGTGAATGTCACAGCGGAGGAACCAGCTTCACGTTGACATGTGGCATGTCAGGTTTTTGCTGCTGATAGACAGAGTGTGGGATACAATACTTAGCTTCTTTGTACAGCAGGAATTATGCGAGGGAGAATTTAGGAATTTAATGTGCATTTAAACACACTGACAGTAAGGACAAGCTGTTTACTGTCAGGGATCGGAATAAATTGATAGTAAGCTAAAGCATGTGTATTCTATTTTATGCCATAATTTTTTACATTCAGGGACATAATAATTTACTGACTCAAACAAGTGGCTTTAGATCTAAGTTACGTGATAAAGGTTGTTGAATTATCAATGTTTGATGTCACGATAGGCAACCACAGATATATTATTGTTTAAAGCTTCTATTAAGGTAACCATAAAACATGCAAGATAACTACAGTATAAACACAGTATACAGCCGTCAAATTTAGTTTCACCAAGGGAACATTTATGTTTGTTACATTTGTTTAAAGTCTAAAACTCTTTTGAAATTTGTAACTATGTATGTGAACAGTTCCAAAGGTTTTCTTCAAAGTTGTGTGAGTAAAACAATGTATTAGCAAAAAAAGATCCCTAACTAGCTCCCACAAGACACACCAAAGCAGTAGATTCAATTTTTCCTATGAATGCAGAATACTCCTTTGATAAATGTGTTTGTTAGGGCACAAATAAAACACCTTGTTCAATGCAAAGTACAGCGAGTGGCTCAGGTCAGCACGCTGCATTTGGGGCTATTCAGCAGCCAAATCAATGGGATGTGTGAAGGATCAGGTCTTACTGTTCTCTTTCTCAGAGACATGACGCAGCAAAATGCAAAGTAACAACAATGTTTACGAACTAAAGTAGATCAGAAAGAAGAAAGGACCAGAGGAAATGAAAATGTCTCAAAGTCTAAACATGAAGATGGTTCATAAAAAGGAGAAGCAGGGTTAGGTCTTTTTGGGGCTCTAAAGTGAGATTAATAAATCCACCTTGACCACGCACACACACACACACACACACACACACACACACACACACACACACACACTTCTACTACTACTACTACTACTACTACTACTACTACTACTACTACTACTACTACTACTACTACTACTACTAATGCAGAGCAGCATGTAACTTGTTACCATGTTAACCACCATAAAACTACATACTGATAAATACAAAAATACTTCCATTCAAACTAGCATTTCCAGGTCAGGTTTTAAAAGTTTAAAATTGTGAAATCTCTTCACCTCCTACCAATGCAAACATAAAGAAGCACACCACTGCTGTACTGAGATTTAATTCTAAACCTCTGACCAAATGTTTTTTCCTATACGTGTACACCACTCTATTACAATATAGTAAACTGTCAAATATGGATTTCTGTCCATGATTATATGGACCACAGGTGAATTGTATTTTCCCTTTGAGGACTTTAGTGCTGTGAATCACATTTTAATGAATACTTTTCTTTTTTATTTCCATAAAGAAACGATGATTTCTGCTGTTGTTGTTTTCAAGTCTCAGCTTTGTTGAATAGTTTTCCCTGAAGAACATTTAGGGGAGCTGCGGGTCTGTGACTCCCTGCAGAGTTTTAGTTCTGGAAAACTCTCCCCCTGATTGGCCATAGCAGGGGTTGAAACTCTTCCAATGTGCCATAAGAATGATAATGGGCTATTCCCACTCTTTTCTTTATGGGCTGTATCATTTTAGAGACTATTTGGAAACAGTATGAATTTTGACACAGCCTGGCAAATCTGCATTCATGGACGTGTCCCAAGAAGCTTTTTTCCTTTTGAAAACACATTTTCTTCATGAAGGACATTGTGAGGATGAAGGTTAAAGAAAAGTATATTTGTTGATTAAGGTTTTGTTCACTTTTGTGGATCCTTTTTTCCCTCGCTGCAAACTCATCTTCCTATTTCATCATCCCTCTCCCTGCTCAAATAAAGACATTTTATTTCACTCACTCTGAATCAGAATATCAATCAAATATAAATGTCAGAATAAGTGTGACATTATGTATGTATTAGTATTATGTCACATGATGACATGTTACCGTGAAAGACATAAATGTGATGGACACTAGCAAAAAAAAACCAGAGGCTTCAATTTAAAATGTGTCTCGTATTCCATCTATATGGAATTAAAATGGCTGTACAGTAGACACACTGAAATTATATATCACTCACAGTCGTCAAGAGCAGATTGCAGAATTTTCTTTCCTAAATGATATCTTTTAAAAATGACAGCTCGCTTTTGTTCTGAAGGGTTTTTTGCAATGATGTTATTATGTCCGCCAACTTAGTCTTGAAACCTATATGTTTCACTTTGTTGTTGACAGGCAAAAGGTGCCTCAACATCGGGGCGTCAGCAGGAGAGGGCTGGCCATCTGGCGTGTCGGGGATTTTTCGCGTTGGGCCAACAAAACTGTCTTTTTTCTTTTGTGTCTGACTGGTCCATAAAACAGGTAGATTGGCCCATTTCTTTTTATAATTGACACTGGGCTGGCCCAATCACATCTTTAAACTTCTCCCCCTTTGGGCTCAGTGCCTTTGTTAAACAGCGCGTATGAAAGAAAAAGTGACCAAATGCAACGGGACGCAGTGAGAAATTACAGGCCAAAA
Source organism: Cottoperca gobio (assembly GCF_900634415.1). Lineage (NCBI taxonomy): Eukaryota > Metazoa > Chordata > Actinopteri > Perciformes > Bovichtidae > Cottoperca > Cottoperca gobio. The sequence continues at coordinate 23,674,449 of NC_041364.1, forward strand.
AAAGATAGGCCCGAATGTTTTATGAATAGCCCCGGATTTTACAGACCCTTTTAGTGATTTGCTGCTCAGAGTAAACTCAGGGCCTACAGGGAGCTCAACAAAATGCTTAATAGATATGAATGTGCTATAGTCTCTCTGTAACATAACAGCCTGTCAAAATAAATGCAGATGTGTGTGTGTGTGTGTGTGTGTGTGTGTGTGTGTGTGTGTGTGTGTGTGTGTGTGTGTGTGTGTGTGTGTGTGTGTGTGTGTGTGGTCAGTAATGGAAGTTTAGTGTACAGGTCCAGGTGGAAATAAATCTTGGATTTTTCCAAAATAGAGAAGTTAGCCCATAGTAGCTTTAAAATAATGTTGCAATTGACTGTTGACATTCTTTATTTAACCTTAACCCTAAAAGCAGACACAGCTGCTCTTTACAGCACACATGTTTGTGGATTTTTTTCGATGGTCAAATAATCAGTTTCCGAAATCGACTTAGTTAGACTGGTAGAGGCTAATTACAGATTTTGGCAGACTTTGGGTGGATTCAGTGTTCACTGTGGCTTTGAGGGACATTTGTGTGTGAGTGTGTGTGTGTGTGTAGGGGGGGGGGGGGGGCGGTGTTACATGCAAATTAGCTTTTAATTAAAGTTCAAAAGATAAGCTTATTCAAAAGGTGAGATGATAAAAAAGAGATCTTAAAATAATTTTAACATAACTAATTTGCATGAGAGACGCTGCTGAACTGAATGTGCGGCACTCCAGGATCCAGTTAATATGAATCATCATATTAACAAGCTCCCTCCAGTGTATATACTGAAACAAAGAAAAAAATGTTTTGGCTAACTGCTGGTTAGAAATTTACAACACGGATATTTTCTTTGATGGTAATGTTACAATCAAGCAAACAAAGTCACAGATAACATATTTTGTTATTTGTAATCACTCACAACCAATATGGTCACAAAAGCATTTACTAATTTTTATCAGGGTGGGGATTAAGGGGAGGACCCAAAGGCAGTGCACAGGCGGAGAGAGATAACAAAAGATGAGCTTTATTTAACAAAGCTGAAATTCAAAAAGGTATAAAGCAAAAACTGAGGGATCAAACTAGGATAGAAGGATGACACAAGGGAACACCAGGATTCATAGACACAGCAGGACCAACCACACCAGATAACAGTGAAGAAGAACTGACGAGGAACAATGGGACAGACAGGTATATATACAGACAGACACTAATCACATGAACAGGACACAGACAAAGACACAAGGGCAGCAGGTGGTTGCACACAGGAGGATCAAATCACAAAAAGAGGGAAAACACAGACAGGAAGTAAAACTACACATGACACAAGGGGAGTGTACTTTACGAAATAAAACAGAAGGCCAGGCTCATGACAATTTTAACATATACAGTACAGAAAATACACATTTAACAACAAAAACCAAGCTTATTACAGAAAAAGCTACTATGGGGAGAGGACTCGGCAACAGAGCCTGGCGTTCACCACAATATTCCAGTGGGGAAATAAATATAATACATTACGAACTAGAATCTCCACCAGGTTTTTCCAAACTTGTGAATCACCGTAACCCTGAGAGGTCTTTGAGCATGCAGTCATCAGTAGTGGGATGTAAGATTAGCCGCGTACAAATACACAAACAAAGACAAACACACGCGACTGAACACGTGTTATGATGTAACACGATTTACAAAAAGAAACTAGTGACCTTAATTAGCATTAATATTGTCAAGTTAACCTAATAATGGAGAGTGGAGTTATCAGCTCATGCACATACTGTTTTACTAACAAGTGTCTTCTTCTATGATAACTTCCTGTGGTTATAAAATCATCTCTCACGGTATTTAGCTCCTTGAGATTGCTTTTAGCTTGGAAAGGAGCTTTACAAATAAAAAGTATTATTATTATTATTATTATTATTATTATTATTATTATTATTATTATTATTATTATTATTATTATTATTTATAAATGCAGTAGGCTTGCCGCGGTGTTTGATGGTACGATTACATTACTTGCCTGGCTGCGTTTAGATTTTTTTGTTATTACAGAAATAGGCCCATTCGGTGAACTTTTTGCGATTGAGCGCCCATGTCATCAAATAATGAAAGATTGACACGAGGGAGGAGAGGTAACAGACAAGACGATGACGGAGGATTTAGAGTCAAAGCAAAAAGCAAAAAGCAAAAGCACCTATTTTTGTAAACCCAATGATAAAAGGTAGCGTGATAACTTGAATGAGGGAATCTGTAAAGTTTTGGTATGTTAAGGCATGTGACCTGCGACCTGTGGCTCCGCAGCAAAAGCTGGACCGGATAGAAAAGACACAAATCCATCTGGTAAAGATCAAAGCAGCTGCTCTACAGAAATTGAGCGTCATCTGCAAATATCTTTTCTTGTAAAATGTCAGGTGTAATCAGTGACACTGGTGTTGACGGAAGTTTATTCACCGGAGGGAAGTCCTCACCGTGTCATCCCTACTATGCAACACCCTCCTCCATTAAAGTGTAACTTTAGTTCACCTTACTTTAGTGTGAGGCAACTATTATATCATGAAAGCCACCAGAGCCTTGTGGAGAACTCTGCTTGAAGCAACACAAATACATCAAGGATTACGTGTGATTGGGAATTTTGCGAATACACACATACACACTCGCCCCGCACCAGGAGTCCTCCACTAATGACGAGCAGAAGCACTCGCTTTATGGACGATGACCTTTACAAGCCCAAAGGTTAGGACCATTAAGTAGTGAGTGTCTAGGGAGAGAGAGGGAACACCAGGAGAGAGAAAAATAGGATTTCTAGCCATCAATATTTGAAAAGAAAATGTCTTCTTCTCGTCTCGTCTTTTTAAAATGTTTTCCCATTTGTAAGGAAAGATGAAGAGTACAATAGAATGAGAGGTGATGGATGAAGAGATCACATGAGAGGAAGGGAGGGTGTTAAGAGGAGATGGAGGGGGGATGAAGGGCAAACCCTGCTAGTATTTCCTTTTCTACAGAGCCCTGTAATCTGTGCTTAGAGAGGGAGACAGAGAGAGAGAGGAAGAGAAGTGGAAAGTGGAGAGATCAAAGAACATTACATTCCTTTCCTGTTGAGATGCAGCGAGGGGGAGAAGAAAATAGCGGAGGCCTCGGTGTGAAAGGAGAAAGAATCTGCGCTCCCATCCATACATCCATCCAGACTTTAAAGCTGAGGCACCGTAGCAGCTGAGAGGCTACTTAGAGAAAGAGCTGCAGGACGCCCGGGTTCAGATAATCCCCGAGAGAAATGACAGGAGAAGACAGTGAAGGTAGAAAAAGTTTGGATGAAGAAAAAGAAAGGATGCAAGATGACAAGGGTGAGAAAGCAAGGAATAAAGTGTGAGGAAATAGAGGAATGAAAAGACATCTTGCAGATAAAAAATAAATAAATGAAAATTTATGAAAATGCTATTTTTCCAGAAAAGAGCTGCAGAGTCAGTGACGGCAAACTAATCTGTTTTGTTTGTCAATCAGAGTTCCTAATGCACACATATCATCTTTCTCCTCCCATCAAATCTTCTTTGCTGTCTTAATCTGCCCAGCCCAGCCAAAATGCCTATATACTCCCAATCCTATATAAACTGACAACCTCTGCCTTAAGGAAGTAAAAACAGTTTAGAAGAAGCTTTGTGTTTCTCCGCTAGAATATTTACTTAAAGACACACACATATAGGCAATGCCTTGCAAAGATCTTACGTATCTCAAATACTGTTCTTTTTTTATGTTTTAAGATTTGTTTTCTGCCTATAGAGAAGCATACCAAATGCTACAGTACACACACACACACACAATTTGCATGTACCTTCATTAGTGAAGTGGGTTGGAAAGATAAAAAGAACATTAGGGGTCTTATCTGTCACTTGGATTCACCTTGCACATCTATCTTGTGGAAAGACATCTTGTGTTTTGAATAGTTTAAGTGTTCCCTGCAGTTCTGCTGTTTTTCTCGACGTGAACAGACCAATACGTTTGTTTTAGCAGCAGCCCAAGAAGAAGGTTTGTGAAACTAGGTGGGCTCCACTGGAACAGTTGCACTCCATACCAGTCTCTCAATCATAAAATATTGTGGTATTGGCTGCTCTAATAAGGTAGAAACAAATAATTTGTATTATATTTATGTAAATGTTCACAAATCTATTCTACAGACATGACAATTGATTTATTTGACATAAACAATAACATACTTTTCATTGATTTCATCATCACACATTTTGGCTACTCAACCGGTTGCAAAAATAAGTCAGATTGTATAGAGACCTATGAAGTTAATTTAGTAAATTATGGTGACATTTAGAGTAAAATAGAGGATAAAGCAGGGTATGCTTTAGGGCGGGGCTACCTTGTGAATGATAGGTCCCTACAACACAGTGTTTGGATGTTGTCCGTGTCTTCATCTTATATCTTTAGCCAAAATGCTAAACTCTCTACATCGACATATACAGTCTTTACATTGGACTTTCATTATGGTCTTTATCTGTGACAGTTGACAATGCCATTTATGCAGCACTACCCCTCAAAAAGTCTCTTTAGATTTCTGTTATTGGAGTGTAAAGTTTGTTCTTAAGAGGTTTAACAAGGACTGATTGAAACATTAGTAATGTCTCCAGAATATTATACTCTACATTTCTTGGTCTGTTGACACATATAGCAGTGTGATCTGTTCAACCCCAAACAATAAGAAAGTAAAGCCAATGTCAGCAAAACACAAGGATGAAAAAGGTCTATTGATATATGTGCAGTAGCTACTAAGAACGATTGATGTCTAAGCTTGAAGCATAAACAGGAGTATAACTTTTCAGAACTTTTAATGTTGGACATTGGTTATTTTATTGTTAACTACAGTACAATGTACAATTTACCATAAATGGACAATAAAAACAGTTTTCTACGTTGAAGGTTTAGCGCCCTTTGTATCCTACTGCTCACTGCTCTTCCATCATCCTTCCATCAATGTTTGCTATGGGATTAAACATCTATTTGTCTGTGTATGTGCCTGTGTGTGTTGTTTCATAAAATAAATACAGAGAGTTACATATCTTCCGGGCACTTAAGGCTCCATTTACCTCAGAGATATAAATCAACAGCACTTAGAACAAAGTGGCAACCGTCCAATGTATCTCCCATAGATGTGAATTATTCAAATTATCACAACCATGTAATTTAGAATGTGATTTCTCACACAATATCCATTTAATCCTATTGTCAATTTGAATTGTCTTCAATCATGGTTAAACTAAAAATTACACGAAACTCAGGATCAGGATTTGTTCCTCAGATGCTCGATTCAACATTTTAACTCTGAGGAATATCAACTACCCTGAACTCTCACTGTAGTGACCCCCCAACCTTGCTGTCATTGATCCCAATTTATTTTAGTTTTATAATATGCTTTTTCAGCCTTACTGTATGATATGTGAATAATGCTGGGCAGGAGATAGGGGTTCTACTATGGAGGCCAGTCTACAATGTATGCTGCATGGTAATGGCTTTGGGAACACAGTCCAGGGGGTGAAGTTGTACTCATATGTGACCTGGAATTTTAACGAAGCTGCATTTTTAGAATGCTAATTACTGTGTAAACCATATGGCAGCCGTTAGCTATAGTGACATTTTTAAAGATATTGTATATTATGAAATTGCTGGCATAGCTCTTGTGTTCTATCAAACAATAGGCTTGTGGTAAAGGAGCAGATGAAAGGGAAAGAACATGCTCATGGGGCAGTTAAAAATATTGTAACACCAAAGTTAGCATGGCAGAGACCTCCCCCAACTCCCTCAGCTCTTTACCAGATGTGGAGTCGAGATTAATAACCTCAATTTATAATCAGGCCAGGTGTGGTCACCTCTATTTCGAGGTCCTTTAATTAGGTGTCTTGATGGAATATAGGAAGGAAGGGACTGAGGCTGTTATCGGCAGATCCGAAGATAACTTATCTCTTTTTCCTTCACTCTTTTATTCATCCTACTCTTCTCTTTTCCACTCCCTTTCTCTTTTCTTTCTCCTCCTCCTCAACGATATAATTCTCCAAAGGCCCTGCCACCAGAATCTTTTAATAATCCCAAAGCAATTTAAAGGGATTTTAGCTCAACTCATCTCGAGGTTCAGCTCCTCACGGACCCAATAACAATCGCAGTAACCTCCTTATTCCCTCAACTTCAAGTATTGATTATAAGGCAAGGCTAATAGGGGCGAGGAGGTCATCTCTGCCTTATTTCTTTGGACATTTCTGTATGTAATTAACTGCACCCCCAATCAATTAAAGTGACACGCTGCAGTGGTGATTCATTCAACTAATGGAACCTAAAAGGAGGGCACGTTTAAGTGGGAAAAGTTGTTATCCATTCATGCACATGATGTGTGTGCTCATGCAATTAGTCATAGCCAATTCAGTGACACATGGATAGAGATTAATTACTCTTCCTTATCAACAATAGACCAATTTATTGTTCATAGTGTTTTCATGTAATGTATCAGTTTACAATTAATTGGGTGTTAATTGATTCTATTTCCTCTAAAAGAGTTGTGTTTCTCAAACAAACCTGGAGCTTACTTTTAGAAAGTCCTTCATCATTTCAAGGTGGAATGTTTTACTGCTCGTCTTTCAAAGGGCAAGGATTAGATTTGATGGGAATTATGACCCTCTCATTCATCTGTATGGCCCCCCGAGTCATTGACGTTAATGACACCATAATGGTCATAAGATCAACTTTCACTCAAGACCTTCAAACTCGGGCAAACTTGAACACTTGCTTCGAAGAAAAGGCAGAATAGAATTTAGCGTCTGCTTCTATTTTAACCTTACTGGCATTGATATGTAACATATCACGTGGTGATGTGTATCACATGAGAAACCCAGGCATGCACAGCATCAAGCAGAGGTGACTTCACACATGACACAAACCCTGTCCATGCTGCTGATGCTCCTGTGCACAGGATTGTGATAACAAAACACAGGGGGCTCCACGGGGAACGCTGCCTCAGGTACTGCTGAGCTGATAAAATAGTAATACATGCAGGAACAGGACCTTACAACTCTTATCCCCAAGGTGCATAGTAGAAGTACCCTGTTCCTTTTTTAATCTACCAGGAATGTAGGTATTTGATTGCCCAATTCAGTTAGTTGTTGGATGCATTGCATTGTGGTAACAGTTTAAACCTTTTTGCCTGGTCAGCATTGCATGTTTTATGGGAGCACTCTGACTTGGTACCATTGCAGCCAAGCATTTTGTGTCTCTTTGTAGTCATTTTTTATTTTGTTTGTTATTTTCAATCTGTTTGTGTCTCTTTGTAGTCATTTTATGTCTCTATGTGCTTGCTTTGAGTCTCTTCCTGGTTGGTGGGGTTAGTAATTCATCCATGCCTCGGTGCCACATCTACAGAATGCTTATTCTGAAGATAACCCGCCTCCAGGAAATAGCCATTGCTCTCACTGTAGAGTCAGACACTTAGAGACTTATCCCTTTTACTCTGCTTCTATATGTTACCAAACTAACTGCCAGACATATAAATGCAAGCATTAAAACCTTAAACCATGTTACAAACCCAATCAGTACCGTGACAAGGTTTAGCTTTAAGCAGTGTGGGTGGAGACGTACTGATAAATATTTTCCCCTTGGGGCTCTCTGTAGATGTGCTCGCTGCTGAGACTGTTCAGTTCTAAAAACTTGTAAATTGGATTTGACCTGACTCTGACTCTGCTGTTGCTGAAATAATCTGTTGTACAGACAGATTCTTTCTTATATCATCTGTATTGTCGGACTCCCTTAATCAACCACTGAAATACAAACAGTGACATCTTTAGAACATCTGAAATTGACACTTCATGCATTGCATTATAATTCTTCTCATCTTGTAATAATAATAATAATAATAATAGCACACCCCACAAAAAAACACAAAAGACACCCAAGGACACCGTACAAAATACAAGAGATAATAACAGCAGGACATTGGAAGGGAGAGCAGACAAACAAAACCAGACATATGGTGGAGACACGTAAAGAAAACAAGAAAGAGAAGAGGGGAGGACACAACACGATGGGAACTACAGAGAGTGGGCCAGTTTGAACAAGTGAGTTTTGAGTTCGGACTGTTGTAATAGTTTCAGACTGTCGGATGTGTGGAGGGACGGAGCTTTATGTTGCCTACAGCTTCATATTGTCATGATTTCAGAAGCATAAAGCAAATACTCGATGCATGTAGTGATCCAGACCCAGCTATACCGAGGCAACATAAAACTTGAACCTCCCGGCACTATTTCTGAGTTTCCTCAGTGTTCTGTGTTGAATCCTGCTCACCTGATGATTGGTTAACCACTTGACACCCTGAGTTTCTGTATCCCTGCACTCGGGTTGTCCTTATCTGTGGTTACACACCCGTCGTCATCCACCACTTTGAAAAACTGTAACCCACCTCTTCAGCCCCACCGACATACTGGTGTTTTTGCCAGGACAAACTCACACTTTGCAGTCAAACACTATTCAAACCCAATAAACTTTATTTTAAAGTTGTAGTGAAAATACCAAAGTTCCAAATATGTGAATAATATGTCTATGATTTAGTGTTGAAGTTGATTGAAGCGTAAATCCCTCAGTGCGTGCGATAGTGACAGAGAAAGCTGAGTACTTCCAGCGCCGTCATTTAACGTTGCAGTGATGTAGTTGGAGGCAAGAAATAACTACGGACGACTTCATCTTGGATTTCTAGTCTATGCCTCTGGCTGGCCAGGGTCCGTTCTTTAGATGCTGTTTGTAAAAAGAACTTCCTAAACCTGTTGGAAGTTCCATAATGTAAATAAAGTCAAAAGAAAGAAAAGTACAGAACTTTCTTGTTTTCTTCGCCTGTAATGCAAACTAGCTACCAACAGCAAACATGGCATCCCAAAATATGAGTGCAGAGGAAGTATACATTTTACAGAGTGTTGGCTTACTCAGATATTCAGTCCTATTTATTCTGACCAGAGTATACAGCTGAAGAAGAGGTCGAGGCTGCATATGTGTCGGCGGGGACCATCTGGGCGCCAGAAGCTTACGCACAATTCACCCTGGTACATGTAGGCACTGTCGGCACAGCTCCGCGAGCAGAAGAGATTAGCATTCTCGGTCAATATAGCTCTTACAAGGTGGAGAGTTTTACCTTTAAACTCTTGACTAACTTCCATCCTCACAATCACTATTCAGCAGTATCATCAATATGAAAATGATTAAGGGTGTTCGATTAAATATCTGTGCACTGATATCACTGTAAGGCTCTTTGGCTAACAGAGCCACTGAAGCACATTACAGATGATCTCTTTGATAGAGGGTGGAGATCATTTTTTATTAGAACTGTGAGAGAGTCACTCTGTTGGAGCTCCTAGTTATGGCTCCAGCCAATCAATTAATTTGCTCTCTTTGTCAAAAGTTAATTTAGCAAAACCAATGTCTCAGACGTCAAATATGCCTTTATGATGATACGATTTTCCTCTGGACATATGAATGCCTTTAGTCTTTTCATTTCCATACAGATAACAGAGAATTGGCAGTGAAATTACAAAGCAGTGAGGGAATAATTGATGATAAATAAGGGGGAATTAGAGAGACAACAATTAAAAAGCACTATTTTGATATACAGATACAGCAGTTAAAAAGTGAAAAGGCCAAGTATAAGGATACATTATACTTATAAATTGGGGAGATATGCACCAGTGCATGAAAAAGAGAGATATGCTGGTATATTATTATATTAATGACTACACTTAACATTCTTAACATCATTAGGTTTAAGGTTCCTGTAGAGTTGTATACCTTTAAGAGTTTATCTTTGACAGCAAACCCCTAAAGCATTTAGCACCAGGCAAACACTAAGATGTATTTTTACTTTAATGATCTGTTTCTGTGCAGTTTGTGTAGGTGGTGATCTTCCCTGTCTGTGCAGCTATCTCTGCTCACACTAAATACCTAGCTCATCTTCTGTGTATTCCAAAAAAATCTATTAAGCTAAAAGGCATCCCTTCCAATTTGTCTCAGAAAGGTATTTTCCAATACCTTTCAATCCAGTGATAGAGTGTAGCATTAGTTTAAATGGAATTTAATGAGATTACAATTAGATTAGCAAGCATATTTTTCAGGAAAACAAACATGTATCATGTAGCATGTATCTTCATGGAGAGGCTGCTTTTGTAAACTGTAAAAAAATGTGGCATTGTAAAACTGATGTTGGAAAATGAGCCACTGTAAACATCACGTATGTTGTACTAAAGGGAAGGTCTGTTCCCAGACTATATGCTGCTGCACACTAGCAACCTGTGGTGCAGCTATAAAAAGAGCAGAGTTGCATACAATGATGTCATGAAGATAGAGTGTGTGTGCAAAACTAAGATATACTCACACGTCAGTGATGCGTGAAGCTTATGTATAAAACAACACGCCCTCATCCTAAAACAACATACAGTATTAGACCATTGGAGAGTAGTAACAACAAGCGCGTGTTGTGAAATGATCACGTGGAGAAAAAAAAACTCTGTTAGGTTTTAACCAACAAAATTAATCAGTTAAGGTTGAGAAAAAGATCATAGTTTGGAATAATAGGAGTAAGTTTGCGAATTGAATTAAGTTACCCATGTAAATAAAATAGTAGCTCAGTCAAGTGCGTAGCATGGTCTGTTAACAGGAGAGGTGCCTGCTGGCCTCCTGGGCACTGCCGAGTTCTTCTCTTCCTTCAGCAAAGCACCGGAGACGCTGTATAGTAGCTGCCCACTGCTCCTGATACTAGGATGGGCTAGGTGCAGAACCACTGTGTGTAATAACATGTGTGACGATAAATTTGAATCTTTTACTTTGTCGTCTGACTTGCTTCGTCAGCCACTAGAGGATGCCGCCTAACAATAACCCTACGAACTCCACATTTGCAGTCTGGTAAATGTATGTTTAGACCGGCGGGCAGAAAAACACCATATTTGTACATTTTGGTAACATGTGATGTCATATTTCATGTTATTTGCACATGTGTATGGCAACAGCAAGAACATCCCAGTGTTTAATCCCGCTGGGGTTCTTTGTGTGTGTAACTTGTTACTTTTCTTCCTCATCGAAAAAACGTTCACATTTTCATTTGAATCCTTACGTCGCCACTATAAAGCGCACTTAAAAGCCTTTAATTTTCTCAAAAAGCGACAGTGCACCTTATAATCCAGAGCACCTTATATATGGATTAATTTGTGGTTGTGTTTACTGATCTCGAAGCGATTTTGTGTGGTACACGGCGCTCTGTCAAAATGTTTTAGTACGACTTTGGTAAACTACAAAGCCGCACCGCTTGCAGCATTACGGCTACCGTAGTCAGGAGCGTCGCGGAATAATACATACTGTACTTCACCATAATATTACAGTGTGTGTGTATAAGGACCCCAAAATGGCACCTGTCAAGAGACACGCTTACGACGCGGATCTCCGTCCGAGGGTCTCCGTCGAATCTCCGTCCCTATTGATCTGCGACTCCATGCACGCCCTTCTCACCGATGTTGTCAAAAACAAAGTGAAGCAAACTAATTCGGAGTTTGCCATCATTCCGGGTGGATTAACTAAAGTACTCCAGCCGCTAGATATTGGTGTCAACAGGGCATTCAAAGTTAAACTGTGAGCTGTGTGGGAGCAGTGGATGACAGAAGGCGAACACACAATCACCAAGACAGGGAGACAGCGCCGGGCGACTTACGCTACTATCTGCCAATGGATCGTGGATGCCTGGGCTAAGGTATCAGTCTCAACTGTGGGCCGAGCTTTCACGAAGGCCGGAATCATCACTGAACAGCAACGACACTGACTCGGATAATGACGAGAGGGATCCAGGCATGCTGGATGCCGTAATCGCCCAACTGTTAAACTCGGACACTGAAGATGAAGACTTTGAGGGATTTGTGGACGAGGAATGAACTGAAAAAGTGAGTGTATTGTGTTGTATTTTTACGTGTTATAACTGAACAATTTTGAGAGTTATTGTGAATACGCTAACGTTTGATTTGGCAGTATCAGACTGTTTTTTTTACGTGTTACAACTGAACAAGGTTGGGAGTTATTGTGAATACGCTCATTAACGTTTGAACAATGTTGAGAGTTATTGTGAACACGTTTAATAAAGTTTGACTGACTTATCTGACTGTTTTGTTTCGCTTAATGCGCCTTATAGTCCGGTGCGCTTTATATATGAAAAAATATCGAAAATAGACCATTCATTGACAGTGCGCCTTATAATCCAGTGCGCTCTATAGTGCGGAAAATACGGTACATGTGAAAACTATATAATTATGGAAGCAATTGAAGAGCTGCTGCCAAGAAAAGGATGTCATGGAGGAACTCAATGAATATGAGGGACATGGTGCAAACATAACCTGCATAACAGATCACCCAGGATTCAAATCAAAGTGTCTGGATGTGTGGGTGTTGCAGACAGCCTACCAAAGGTATTCGAAGAGGGACAGACAACAAGCAGGTGATAAGCCACGTAATGAGTACGTTACTTGTGTAATGTGTAGAGCTCAGAAACTTTGATGTATTTTTGGGAAGTCGAATGGTCACTCTGGCAAAGTTACAGAATACATAGATAAATAAGCAAATAAGGTTGAAGTGATTACCATTAGCATAACCATAACGCGTTATATGCTATTTTAATTCAGATATTATACAATTTAAATTCTGTTATATTATATTATTTTAATTCTGCTATTTTATACTATTTTATCTGCTATTTTATACTATTTTAACTCGGCTATTTTTATAATGGTACTTCAGACTCATTTACATCTACACTGTGATTATTGTACTGTAAATGCTCTTATTTTGTCTTTATACTAATTGTTATGTTTTTGCTGTGAAACACTTTGTGCTGCAATTCTTGTATGAAAGGTGCTATACAAATAAAGCTTATTATTATTATTATTATTATTATTATTATTATTATTATTATTATTATTATTATTATTATCTTGTATTTTACAGAATGTATCACTATATGGCATACCGCCAGCTGGTGAGATTTTGTTGGGGAATACTTGGTAAGAACCATCATGTGCCATTCAAAAGATCTGTGCTACGTTTCCATCTGACAACTACACGTCGTTCAAGTATCAGCACTTTATTAGAGTCAATAACAAAACACAATGTCAGTTCAGTGATTGAATCTGCTTCTATACAGCACAACAGCATCCCTCTTATTTGGTTCTTCCACCGACTGCTGAGTGGAGCTGGGACTTCGAAAGGTTCCTCATCAACATTGTCTTGGCACAAAGCATTGAGTCTCGGTCTAGAATTCAGTAACATACTCTGCAAAAAATATGTTTTATAATCAAGCATTATATATAATATGTATGTATGTATGTGTGTATATATATATATATATATATATATATATATATATTATGATGCTGACCTTTGGAACAACCAACTTGGATGGGAACTTGCAGTCCAGCTGAACTGACACGTGGTCGCGCCTGCATGGACTTGTGGTGTGTCCGTGGAGGGGGAGCCGTCTGCACAGCAATTTCTTTCTGACATGTCTGAAATGTACAAAACACAACTTTACTAATAAATCTTTCAAACCAGCTTCAAATTGTATTGCATGTATATACATGTCTGCGTAACGAAAATATCTAATAACATTCATAATAAAAGATGTGGTTGAATTGATTGAGAGAGCAATGATATCAAATTAAACAAATATATGAATTATGTACCTGCATGTGGTGATTGTATGTTTAACACGTCATGTGCAGGTCTACTGGTACTACAACTGTAATGTACAGATGACGTACAGTCTGTATACTTACTAGTGTACACACAGCTTCCTCCCCAGTGTGGATGTCCAATAGATGGTCGCTGATCATACAGGTGTCCTCAGTTCTGTCAGTGGCTTCATTCACCAATGTTTCAACACCTCTGTAATAATAGGGTGATAGTTAAAAGTTAAATAGACTCACGCTTTTACTCAAACTACAGAATAAAATGGGGAAGCCTGTTATAAACATTGAATCTATACTTTATTAAGCTAAAGAAGTGTAATTAGTTAAAGTTATTAATACTACAAACAATAACACACATGGCTAGGGCCTGGTGTAAACTTGTTACATACAGTAGGCCTAGACCGATTATGGCTTTATGCTTGAAACAATAATACAGTAAACAAGTAGCATAGCTTACCTTTGCTCTCTCCCTTTTGGCAAATGCATTTCGTTGGTGCACCGGCGGACGTGTTTGAATCGGCGTGCTGGCTTGTGCTGGCTGGGACCTCGGCAGTATTGTAGGCACAGCATCTGCGTTCAGTTTTAAATAATTTTTGAATATCATTTCCTTGGCGAGCATAGTTTGTTCGAAACACGATCTCTCAAAGTGCTGCCCACAAATCATCAGTTTCATCGACGCACTTGTCATATTTTGGCCACAGAAAGCTAGATTTGGAGACGGCCCCAAATCCCCATACAACACATCGCTTCACAATTATCCTTGGCGATCGATTGTTGTCCGTTCTTTCTCGTAATAATTGACAGCAGTCTTTTCTGACAAAATATCATTTCGTAGGCCCTTTAAAGCAGTAGTTCTCAACCCTATCCCTCCCCCAGGTCCCTTACCACCCCCATAATTTAAAATGTAGGCTAATCGTCTTCCCTGAATATTAATGTTGATGATTATTCCGTGTTATATCATTAAAAAGGCCTGTCATTAAATGTCTATTTCAAATCAAATGTCAGATTTGATTTAACTGGACAGTTGGAATATCATTATAATTAGTTTTCCAGGGAGCAAAAAAAGCCATGTGAATATAAATGATTTTATGATGTAGTCAGCTAAAATGGGACACTTTTTGGGAAATGATTTATAAACCTATTAAATAAGCTATGAATGATATATAAATATATTTTTATCAATTGACATGGGTCTCTTAAATATTATTTTCTTTGAAAAATGTGTAAAGTATAATTGTTTAGGTGGTGAGGGTATCAGCAGGTTGATAATAACACAATGTTCAGTAATATGGACAAATAGCCAATAAAAAGAGAACAACACATTTCAGATAAAAAACATATACATTTGAGCAGTAAATTGACTTTAACTATTGTCGTTGGTGTTCCATAGTAAAAACAGCATTAATACATTTCAGTTGAAGAAATATTTCACTTAAAAATTAACTGATCGTGTTTTATGGGTATGTGTTTCTGCCCATTGATGTCTTTGTGTCTTTGTGTTTTTTGAGTGTGTGTGTGTGTGTGTGTGTGTGTGTGTGTGTGTGTGTGTGTGTGTGTGTGTGTGTGTGTGTACAGGTGGATGCTTGTGTCAAACATTTGTCAAACATTTTTTTAAATGGATTATCCTTGAGAAATAAAACACCAAAAAGCCAATGAGACAGGTTTTTATGCTGTAATCATTCCTCCTGTAAGCATACTCTACATAAGCAACGAGTACATCCCAAAGTTTATCTGAAGTTCGTATAAAGCTTTAACAATTTGTGGATATCTTCTAAATGTTCTTTGTGTTATTATCTCTCCATCACAGCTCAGCGGGGAAACATACACAATGAAGTCTGCAATAGAAAAACCAAGATACCCTATAGATTGGATAAAGTGCCCATGGAGCATGTTACTGTTGCTATTTTCAGTTGACTTTGTTGTTGTTGTTGTTGTTGTTGTTGTTGTTGTGAGCTGCAAGGTCTTCCTATACAGATATACATTTTATATATGAAATTAAATGATTTGGAAAAAACCCATTCATCCTAACTATGAGTTTTACACAATGGCCTTTTTTAATCTGTGATTTTGTAAAGTGAAGTTCTGTCAAAGGGTGTCATTAATGGAGACCTTGGCTCTTTGTCCAACAAAGTTAAATAAGTCAGGGTCAGCTGGTATTGCCAGTCCCAGAGCTGAAAGCCTTTGATGCCAGAAAAAAAAAAATGTTTTTCGCCACATTTCAGATCTTCTTTCCGTTCCTCCCTTTTAGTCCTCATTTCATACTCATACTCTCTTTCTCTCTCTTCTGTGCATGCTTTTTGGGTTAAATAGAACTTTGTGTCCAAATTTCAACCATCTGAAAAGCCCCAATCATAAAAGATGTTTTTTTTTTTATATAAGGCTGCTGCCATTCCGATCATCTAAAAGCTAAAGAGCTGTTGGGGTGGGCCTTCAGGGCTAAAATATTTAAATCTGAATGGATCTTTGTAAGTTCCACAGCCAAGAAGTGAGAGGAGAAAGTGACTAAGTTCTAAAACAAGCCTTGCACACGATGCTGCCACCATTTCCCAGCATTGATGAGCTACAAAGGATTCTCCATCAGGTCAGACACATTTTGTTCTTCAGTGGGAGGCTCTGACTCATCAAAAAGACTTCACACACTGCTTTCATTCAGCAACATAAATGTGTCCCAAGATGTCAAACACTGGCTGTTCCACATCAATATGTGTTGTCCATGCCTCTTCTTAAATAACTATAAGAACTTTTGAAGAAGGTTTGATTCATACTGACTTTTTATTTTTGATTGGCTGCAGAGCAGGACTGCATTGATCGAGTTAGTGTGTGAACATTTAGGCTAAGCTAAACCGTATGGCAACACTATATATTAAGGTACACATATTAGCCATTAACTAGTTGCTTATCAACATGTATATTAGTATCATAAAGCTCTTATTGATGCCTTTTCTGCATGACCATATTCTGCAACTACCAGCCCATCAACTAAGACTTTTCTCTCAATGACCTCCTCATTTATGCTTGTTGATAGTAAGTACAGTAAGTGAATAGGATCTTAATATGCTTTTCTCAGTAGGGGTCTTAAGGTGGTTGGACCATGAGGATAGTCAATCACTCTTAATAACACTTAATACATACTATTATTATGTAACAAACCTCACCAGTGTTAAAAGACTCCAAATAACTCTAAAGAAAGTCTTCCTAACTCAGAATATGTTCCTCATTCTAAAATGGTCTTGCTCATAACTAATTTACTAGAAGTTTCATATTGACCTGTGAAGGTTTTTATCTTTGTACAGGTATGTTTTTCTGAAGTTGTATTGGTACCGTAAACATGTTTGCCAATTTTCAATTGTATTTATTGTGTACCATTGTTTACCATCACAGACCTTACTTTAAATGACATCTTCTAACTCAGAATATGTTCCCCATTCTTTTTTTATTTGCACAGTATTAACACTTGTAGTTTTGCCTTTTGCTACATAAAGTTTGCCCATATTTATTATTCTTGTGGTACTACCACCTTATAAGGCCCATACTGAGCAAAGCATATTAAGGTCCTAATTCATGTACAATAACTTACCTACAATCAATTAATCAGCAGTAATAAGAAGGAAAAGTCTTAGTTAAAGGGCTAGTAGTTGTAGAATATGATAATGCAGAATAAGGCATTAATAAGTGCTTTATATTGAGTAATAAAGAGCCAATATGCTTCTAATATAAATGATGATACAAACTAGTTAATCGTTTCTATGTGTACATTAATATAAAGTGTTACCAACTGTATGGAAATGCATGCTCATTTTGCGTTAGCATGATTGGGAGAATGTGCAGTTTCAAACACAAAAGTGTGTGTGAGGCTGTGTATGTGTGGTATTTTAAAGGCCATTTTTATTTGACTGGCTGCTGATTCATGCCTCCACATTCATATTCAAAGTGCTGCTCTTTGGTCTGTGTAACCACTCAACCATTTTGCTATCTACCAACTACAGCTACACTATAAAGTTTAGGACTTTACTATTGAATCTTTCCTGTAACAAGCTTAGGCTAGCTGGAGTCACCAAAAAAGAACTTTGTTGAAGAATTGGAATTACAGTTCTTTTATGTCTTTTAGTTCTCTTTTCTGCACAAATGTTCTCATTTTCTGACTCTTGTTTTCCTCTTTCCTGCCTCTGTCTTTCTCCATTCTTCCTCTAATCTCTATTTATCTAACTCATTCTCCCCTTTTTTTCCTCCCCTTGTCTCTCTTGAAATCGAGTCTCCGGTCTTCCTTCAATAAAAGCAGGAATGCTTCTTCATCAGACTGAAGTGGACCTAGTATCTATTCAGCGCCAGTTCTATTTTCAAGTAGAGAAAACTTTTCAGTGATGACCTATGTGGGAAAGACAGACAGAAGCCTTTCACAAAGCTTTTTATAAAGCTCTATTAAGAAGAGCCTCTCCTTTCTCTCTGTCTCATATTCTTTCTCTCTTTCCATTTTCTTTCTCTCCTGCTTTCTTCGCTGCTCGCTCATTCAGTGCAGCCCTTTTATAAGGCCCACTGCTCGCCTTCTCCCAAGCTCCCTCACTTTCTCTTTCTGAATAAGGGGCCACCGTCCTCTCTTCCTTTTCTTAGTCAATGACCTGCTTTTGTACTTGAGACTTTTCTGACGCCTCCAATAAAACTGGCCAAAAAGTTGGTAAATGTAGTTATACTGTGGCTAAACTCTTACATTTTGCAAAGGCAGTTTGGTGACATGGTTCCCCTTGGTTTTAGAGTATTTGTTTGAGCAATGAAATCTTGACTTCCTTGAAATCAAATAGATATCCTTTAAACAAATGAATGGAACTTTTGCTTTATTCTGTCAAACTCAAGAAGCAAGTGTAACTGGATTGAGCAAAACGGACTAATAACTTTACATTAATGTTTAAATGCAGTATATACTCACATCTAACCAATCATTTATACAGATCAATGCTAAAGACAATGTCATTTTTTTAACACATAATTATTTACATTTTATGTACGCAGAGATACTTCTGTTATCATGATTTGTCTTCACCTTGGTAGACCATTGATGTAAAGACTGCATTCTCACTTCAGGCCTTAACATTTAGATCTGATTTACTACTAACCAGTACAGAATATCCACATTTCAGATGTTTGCCCACATTACAAAAAAACTTCTACATGTACAGTCACTGAGAATAAATAAATGAAATATATTCCAAGTCCCTAAAAAGGAAGAATAAAACCTTTGAAGACTCCATGACCTGATGAACGTTCTTTACTAAATTCAGCTTCTGCTGTGATGGCCCCCTTGCTAGCTTCAGTAGCCCACTGTAGTGCAATTCACCGCAAGGCTACAGGTGTCCTGCATTGGTCCAGATTCACAAACACAACTGACTCGATACCTGCAATTATCTCTCAATCATTTCCAGATCCGACCTGACCTCAATGCAGGGCCAGGGGAAATAGATAAATGGTAAATATATGTGCACAATAACACAGTGATGTGTGCAAAGTGCAGAGGCAAAAGCAGACACAGCTGGCACATAGCATGGCAACAATTTATATCTTCCAACACAGTTCAGGGATTTTGAACTGCAATTTAATTTAATTAATTCATTAATTTCTAAACCTCATTTGGAGATGTTTGTTTTCTTCATGTCACTGTTTGTTGAAGCAATATTTTAAATGAGTCACTGTCTAACATTTTAAATCTTAACCTCTGCTTAACACCTCTATCACAGCTTTCCTCTACATTTGTTTTAGCACAAGTCATAGTAATGTTGCACCGTATGTCATAGATAACTCCTCAGACTGAGATCATATTGCTCAAGCTGTCCCACAAAACGATCGTATAGGTGGTCTGTAAAAGCAGCTTATGACGACCCATATTTACGTTTGTTGTCACACAGCGACTCTCTAGCAGCCATAGTAATTATGACAAAAGCCAAAGAGGAAGTCGGGTGTAGTAGCGACAAAGTCAATGTAGGAAGGAGATTGAACATTGAAAACAAGCACCCACCTTTTACCCAGGAGACGTTAGTTTGTGTCCCGTGTTAAACCAAAAGTCAACCTTATTTTAAGTTGCGTACGTAACTATGCTACAATGTTAGTACGTACGTAACTGTGTTAGCGAGCGACTACGTGGCTTAGTTACATAGGCAACAAACGCCCCAACCCTAACACATTTTAACGTTATTTTAATCACAATCTTTTCCTAATCTTCATCAAGTAGTTTTGTTGCCTAAACCTAACCGAGTTAAGTGTAAACATAACCAAGTAGTTCCATTTCACAACGTAAACCACGTGTTTAAAAAAACTACCACTGTGTGACCGTTTCACAGAGTTGAATAGAACGCTGAAATATGTTGTGTCAAAAAAAATATTCTGTCATTTACGTATGAAGATTTGTTGATATTGCAACAAATCAGGTATAAATCGTATTTAGAGCCACCTTTAAAAATTCATATTTGAAATTGTCACATTCAATGTGATTCATTTAAAAATCATAATCCAAAAAATATCAGAGTTACATATGGGGGTAAAACATACAGACATACAGAAAAGTCTTTGTATTTTAATATCACCCAGGTGGCTCCCAAGAACAGACACACATTCTTGTAGATTCCAAGATTTGCAGTCAAATGAAAACCCACACTTCATTCTCCTGGGCTGACATTGGAACAAATATTGTTTTATTCTTAATTCTGTCCCATCTCGCCTTGGCTCTCGGCCTTGACTGCACAGAAGTGGGAGATATTTGGAGGGAGCTGCACAGTGCCCTTAGGGGAGCCATTGAGGACATATTCCACTGATCAAATGATTTTATCATTGTAAATCAAAAGAGAATAATTTAACATCTGCATCGCTCACTGACTGTGTGCTGTACTGTACTCTTGCTTTTCACTCTCTGTCTTTGTCTTTCTCTGTCTCCCTCACTCTTCTTATCATCCACAGCCCCATGAAAAGTGTATGATCTGGGACCTTGTATGTAGTCACATGCAGATAATAATCATGCGTGGGGATTATAGTATGCCAGTGCTTTGTGTGCTATTCTCGTTTGTAACTGTTTCAGTTTTGGAGTTCATTCCCATTCACGGCTGTACTTTCACCTTTTGTACTTCTCTTGTAATGTCCAACATTTATCAAAATGTTTGCGTTTTCACTCTTGTTCATATGTATAATTGTTACATTCCTTGATTTGGAATGTACGTCTTTAAAAGGGTCGCCATGAAGTTCACACATCAAAGTCTGTTTAGTTGCTTTAAGTGAAGACTTGAAGTGAATGTGGGGTGAGGATGCTGGTCTGCCCTTCTGTCCCTGTTCTTTCTTTGTGCCTACAGTCTTTTGTGGGTACTGGTAAAGTTAAGGTACTCTTTAGAACAAGATTAGGAATAGGAACAATTCATAAAATGGAATAAGGATATCCAATATCATTGCAAAAACATTATTGTAGTTTAAAGAGTATCCATCAGCGCAAACATTAATTTTCTTGATGCAAACCCATTTAAAATCTGTTCCATTAGAGAAACTCAGTTAGCCTCTTACCGTGTGGGCGAATCAAAAGATAACTCTCTTTTTGTTCTTGCAAAACAGTGAAGAATCACTAACAGTGGTCTGAATATACTGAATTTGAAGAAAAACACTCTGCCTGAATTTCTTTGTTGAAAAAGATGCCTGAAGATGGTTATAGCTGGTAGTCCCGAGCTGAAATACACAATAAAAACATAGAACCAAGTGTTATCAAGTTCACCACCAAATTTCAGATAAAAAGAGATAAAAACTTCATTTATTAGACAGGTTTTTCTAAGAGTAACACCAGGCGTACACCAACTGCAATTTGGAGATATTATACTATTTATTAATAAATGTTATTTTTCATTTATAAATAACTATTATATACCCATATTCCATGTTAGTAGTAATAACACAGAGTAAGTGAAGTATAAACACATTTTTTTCTAATATTTTTATGTTTTTCTTGTATTTTCTGACTTGAATATAATAAATATAATTTTGAAAATAAATACATTTGTAAAAAAAAAAACACAGGATATGACATATCCAACTGACTGTTCATTAAGATTACGATGCGCGCGTCTCCGGGAGGCTGAGCTGCGGTCTGCTCAGCCTGTAACAAAAGAAGAGGGCGGGCACTTTCTTATCGAGTTGACACTCATTGGCTCAAGTTTGTAGATAAGCCATAGAAGCTCCAATTGGCTCAAATTAAGTGTCTAACGCTAAGGGTCCGCGCTACAACAAGGAAGTACCTGAACCGCGATGAGCGCACAAGATATTAAGTTATGACAGTTTATGATAACAAAATGTAAAAATAGATCAGCTGATTTCACAGGTTGCAACAGCTGTTCATGGACTTTTATCGATGTGACGATGTGGGGATATCTTTTTACCGGAAATGAACGTGTGGACATCTGGCAATGGCTTGGGAGCGTTCGTTTCAAAATATTTCTGAAAAGAGGATATTTATGAGGCTTTATAGGTAAGTGAGCTCAAAGTTATGATTTTGATTTTGAGTGCGCTTGCTAGTTTGAGGAGCTGATTATACGTGCTGCTGTGATTTTCATCTCAATATCGAAATAGACGAGATTCTAATCTTTCCAAAAATATATTTTTTTCTTTCTTTTGTTCAGAATTAGAAAATGAACATGTACATGGCACAATAAAACTCCTCGACGGCCCGCCAGCGGGCCCGTGCACGCTAAGAGGTTTTAACCTAATGTTGTAATCCAAACCCAATTTAAATGAGTCCCGAGGCAACAGTAATACATACTTAAACTGATTCTGATACATAGCATGTATTGCTGAAAGAGGATATGTATAGCTATTAATTGTAGTCCACATTCAGTTATATGAGTCATGGAACCCAAAGGAGGGTTTTTTCAGGGCACAAAAACAGTCATTTTAAAGTTAACAATCCACTCGTCAGTTTTCAGCAGAACTGGTGGCCCTAGAGGGAAGCTTCTAACAAACAGACATCAGATGTCTTTATTTTTATAAAGTGTGAAAGCATAACAATACCCAGCAGGAGGAGGGCGGTCCCAACAGGGATTTGGGAATCCCAAAGAGAGGTAGGGGGATGGCTGCAAACTGTCTGTTTTAAACGTCAATCTTTTAGAACCGCTTCTCACAGCCAGTGTGCAGACAGGAAGACCAAACACAGAGAGACTGAAACAGAGAGATACTGACAGGAGACTTTCTTTAGAAGATTGCCAGGTTTCTGTTGTTTTATACAAAAAGGAGTCTGAAAAACACAAAAAGTTTGAAATCGCTTGACTGTAGCCCTCATATGGAGCCAGCATAAGAGAAAGAGACATAGAAAGACACAGCGAGACAAGCAAAGTACATGAGACAAAGTTCATGTAACTGTGAGGAAGGTCTTTCTGTGCTCATGCAGTGGAGAGAAAAAGAAAAATATAGAGCGGACAACAGAAATACAAAAATAAAACTGATTATGTTCTTTTGGGAACTCTGGTCACATGGGGACAAACTGATTGAGAGATTTTGGTGTGCAATCTTCTTGGGATTTCTGTATTGTAGTGGAATGCATAACAGAATTATTATTTTTTTCTTTCTTTGGCAAAAACTCAATCAGAGAGTGAAAAGATTGCAAGGCCTTTGATTCCAAAGCAGGGCAGCACTGAGCACTAACACTTTCTGTGGATTTCATTGAGAATAAATAAAATACAGTAAAAACGGGGATACGATGATATAAAGTTCATCCAAAAAATGTTTTCACATGCAAATGTAGCATGTGCCCACTCAGAGTGGCATCCCGCTTATTCTGTTGCCCACGCCGACCCCCCCCAAACACCTCTACACAACGGTCAGCAGAGCAACGCACAGAAGTAAAGTCACAGAAGCAGCAGCTCTCATGTTGCTGACCTCATAGAGCACGTTGACACACTCACATGAACTCTGGTTATATACTGTAGGTGAGGTTGTACTGAACAAAAAGATACCAAACATTGACATGCTAAACATTTCTTAATGTTTAGCACCACCCACCCTTTTACCCCGCCCAATCCCTGCACAACACCAACATATAATCCAGGGAACATTTTTTTTATAAAAAGTGGGACACAACGATAACAATAAAATAATACTAACAATGGGGTGAGCAAGTAGATGGCCAGTAAAATGAGAGTGGGAATACAAACTAAATATAAATACAAATTGAAAAGAAAACCTCTGCTTCAATTTAAACTGGGACAAATTAAATTCCAGATTTTTAATGACTTTTATTTAGGCTAAATCGCATCTGCGTCAACACGGCTTAATAGGAGTTTAGCTGTATGATGTCCTGTTATTATCACCTATTTAACATAATCACTCTGCTCAATAAGATCATTAATAAGGCCAATCAAACTCAATAAATGTAAACAATATTTCTATACAAATATTCTAGACCAACATCCCTGAGAGCCCATGAGCTGCATTAGTATGAATGTACTTGGGCTAATGAGTTTTCGCTTATCAATATTCAAATTAATTCAGCAAAGGACTCTGAAATCTAATTAAATCACCTGCTTTGTAGGGGGAACGTGTAGCGTAGGTTTGAAATTAGTACCATGTAATATTCTACAGTGGTAGTGTTGACAAGAATGTTTACACGCCGACTGTGAACGAGAGAATAAAGTCGGGTCATTTCTGCTCGGCAAAGAGTTAGTTAGTATTAAATCGTCCGTCAGTGTGGAAATGTGACCGTCCTCATCCTTGTGTCGTACCTTTTGTTGTCCATGGGGCACATTGTTATCCACAGTGCTTGAGATCCACATTGATCTAGTCACGTCAATCCCTGTCTCCTGCTGCTCCCATACATCAGCTCCTAGGGGTTTTGACCATCAGGATGGATGGGGTGGAGACTGTCGGAGAGCACTTTGGGGATTTCTGGAAAAACCTTGAAATGCTGTGCGGTCAATGAGAGAAGCAACAGCAGCAGCTATCATTCAGTTCACACGGCCTTTGAGAAAAAAAAAAAGGAGAAAATAAAACTTGTCAATCGATATCGGAGCCATCAGAGTCTGACAGACACATGGGTGAGAAGTCATCTATTTCCTCTTTTCAGCAGGGGACACGAGAGAGGAATTACAAAGTATGAACTGATTTGGAAAATGCATTGTGTCACATAACCTTGGTGTTCATTAAATATTCAAATACACACTATAATACAAACTACTATCTTAATTTGTTCTTGTCACGAACATATCTGTATTTGCAATCATACAGAAAGTGTGTATGGTCTTTACGGTGGATAGTTTACTCTGCCCTATTTTCTGCATTACATTTTCTTTCTACTGTCATTTAACAGTTTCTCGCTCTCGCTCTCTGATGTCGCTGTCTCTCATCCTTACCTTGGTGGGGATCAGAGCAGCGCTGATCAGCTGAGCCGAGAGACGCCGCTGCTGGCTGAGGTTATGACCCAGAAGAAATCTGGGGAATCGGCTGAGTTTTACTGCTATGATCAAGAAAAAAGTAACAAGTAACGAGAACATTTAAATTCCAGTCATTGTAATTGCGTTGTTTACTTTGACACTAACACTGGTCCAAAATCAGTTCCCTTTTGCAACCTGGAGCACTATACAGTATTTATTAACCACCACTTTATTTGAGCATCATTCTAAAGGTTATGTGTAGAGAGGAGAAAGTGCCCTCAAAAAGGCAATAATGTTTATGGGATACAATAGGTTACAAACAGTCCACCGCTACATCCTGTAAATCACAATGATGTAAAAGTGGCTTCTCATTAGCTGCTGGAGGTTGTGTTTTCTACCTATGAAGACACATCCAGATGTCAAGTTGTAAATATCAAACGTGTCTGGTAATATCAGATGAGTATATTTAGAGTGACACCCCACAACAACATACGCTCTTCGTCAATCAATATCTCCCCCGCCTAAGTATAAAGAACTCATCACAGGAAACTGCTGTTGCCACTTCAACTCTCTTTTTCTAGTTTTTGCCTCAAACTATGTTAGGTCAGACTCAGAAATGGACAGATTATGTCTCCATAAAAAAGGCAACGTTCTGCTAATTAGACGTGCACATCCCAGACTGAGGCCAGGTGACTCCACACACACGTTACTCTGAATGTTTTGGCTCTGGGCGTCCTGCTGCCACCATTTCTTTTTGTGCTCCAGTCAGGGCAAGGAAATAAAAAGTGACAGCCTCTCACAGGATTCACACATTCACAGCTCATGAATAGAAAGCTGTTATACTTCCTAGAAGCTAGTCACTCCTCACCTCTTTAAAGCAGCTTGAGGTCGGGCAGTTTTGAGCATATACAGGGTCAACGTTCAGTAACACTGACATTGTGAAGGCAGCACATTTGGGGTGTGATTTATGATTTCTCTTGATCTTTGTGCTGTGATTGTCATTAAAAAT